>NW_004797496.1:375963-379038 GCF_000002075.1 Aplysia californica | reverse complement strand
AGACTCACTGGTAGATCTATAACATATAGATCTAGTACTGACATCTCTGCTTCTTTGCTTTGTGTTTATGTATTCACATCTAAAGTTAAATTTAATTTTTAGTTAGAACTGATATTTAATAAGATACTTTCCCGATTATTTTGGCGGTTGAATATACAATATGAATTCCGGATTTGTTTTCATTCACAACTCAGCAGAGTCGCCGTCTCGAGTAAGATTCTTGTGTGATATCTACAGGCCATATCTGGTCCCGTTTCACTTTGATTATCCTGTCAAACAAGTCAGCCTTCGCCCCTGTGTCTGTGTGTCTGTCTACCTGTCTGTGTCTCTCTCTCTCTGTCTCTCTTTCTCTCCTCCCTCTCTCTTTCTCTCCCCTCTCACTTAAAGCCTCTTGATCTCCTCCCTTTTTCCGTCCTTTTCTATCCGTCGGTCTATGTGTCTGTTCTCCCCCCTCTCTCTCCCTATTTCCTTATCTTCTCTTACATCTTTCCCCATTCCTTATATTTAACTTTCTCTCGCCGCCAGCATATTATTCCTTTCTGTTAATAGGAGCACAGTAGCACATGTGCTTTGGCATGTTTTAATGTCATTTTTATCTCCATTTAGAGGGCACAATTTTATTACTTTTTTCTTGCATACACCTTCGCCTCGTCTAAAAAAGAGTACAGTGTTCTCCTCCAAAATCAAGCTGGTAACGCTTCAGAACCTCCCGCGAAAACGAAAAAAATCTGCGAAGTAGAAACGATATATTTTATTATTCATTACATATTTTACGCCTTTATAAACCCTCCCCGCAGTTTTATATCCTGTACAACGCCTACAGAAATTTTCCTAACTTAGATTACGAGAGACCGATAGTAGTTTAAAAATCCAGAACATTCGTACATACACAAGTTTTAATTGTTAACATTTTTAGCAAAATTGAAATTTCGTCATCGGCGTCTGTGATATACCAATTAGCTGCTTTACTGCCGCACGCAGGAGACTCGAGTTCGATACCCGGGTCGGGAGGCAGTAACAATTGTTATGGAATATTCCAGTCTTTCTGCATGGATGTTTTTTTCTTCTCAGACTGGGTTGGCCCTGGCAGACAGGCTGGGAAGCCAGCCTTCTGAATGAACTCAATCGTGTCGATGCTCAATATAAAAGCACCCAGGTAAGAAAAGAAAAAGAAATCGTGCTTCGATTGGTTGCATCTCGGCTAATAGTGTGTCAACAGAGCTTCTTATTTTCCAACTTTCGGCTGGAGGAAAAGAAAATGCGGTGACCGAATCCGCGAAAAAAAAAAGAACCATGATATGCAAGAGGGTGTGTGAGGGGGGGGGGGTAACTGTATAGATCTGTTGATTGATATCACTGCTTTGACAGTTTGACCTCATCCCAGAGTAGAAATACTAAAACTATTCGTTGGTGGTTGGCGGGTGCTCTGGTGTGGTCTGTTCGTTTTTTATCAAACATCTTCCGTCCTTATTTCTCCTCCTTCTTTCATATGTTTGTTACTCTCTTGTGACACCCTGATCATCGGCACTTATATGACATTATTGGTGTTGTAAGAGCCGTGAAAGTGGGTGGTTGGCGGGTACTCTGGTTTGGTTTGCTTCTTCTTTCCTATCAAACATCTATCGTCCTTATCTCCCCTTCATATTTTTTATATTCATTAGTCTCTTGTAACAGCTCTAATCCTCTGGCGCACATATGACTTTTTGCAATTGCGAACGCCGTAAAACCTCTACTAAAACTAAAGAGCCGTAAAACTCCTTAAAAAACTAAACTAAAGACTCGGTGATATCAGTTCGGATCTCTACGCCATTCTCCACTCTCCTGATCTGCTCCAAGGTTAAGTCACAGAAGTCATAGTACAACTCTCAGTACTCACCTCATGTCATATGGGATATCTGGACCAAGGTGTGACCGTTGTTCAAACAGCCGATTCCTTGGATCCCTGGTTCTGCTAAATTTACCATTTGTGAGGCAGCGTGGTGGAATCAGGCTCTCGTCAAAATAATCAAAGTGAATAAACTTGCATTTTTCCGCAGGTTTTTGAATTTTTATCAAATTTTTGTTTTTTGGCTCAACACATTTCAAGCCCATTAAAGAACTCATTTTTGTGTGAATGTTTCTGGAAAGCGTTGATTAAAGGCATAAAAAATGTAAATCTTCAGTTACCACAGACTCTTAAGCTAAGGAAATAACTAATCTTTGGTGGCCATTTTCTCACAAATTTTACCTCTGAAAACAGGTGACCACCCACCTTCTTCTTTTGCAAATTTTTAGCATCCAAATAAAGACAAGTGAACAAGCTTTAAGATGATATCAATAACTCTACATGCCCATAAATTGACGAGAGCCTGATTCCACCTCGCCGCCTCTCATTCTGATGCTGCAAATGTGTGGAACAAAAGTGCAGACTGCATTATAGCCCTTGAGTTCAAGGCCAGCCGGCAAGCCAGTCTTTGGAGTTGGGGATAAATAGAAACAGATGCCAACCGTAACCTCTATTTCGTGATAGGGAGAGGAGATACAGACAGAGAGAAACAAAAATCGGCATGTTAAACCACACCCCCCCCCCCCAAAAAAAAAAAGACCCCCGAACCCCCTGAACGCGCCTAATAGAAAAATTGGTTGTGGTGGTGATGTAGGAGTTGGAAATCACACATCAGCTTTAAAGTAGTAGATTATGCTCTTTGCAGCGCAATTTTATTATTGTCATTTTTAATAGGAGACTAAATGTTGTGGCTTTTTTCGAAAATAGATTTCTGGAAAGAAATCTGAATTTCTCCAGAAATCTGAACCATTTAGATAATATGACGAATGATTTTTTTGCTCTCTTGAAAAAACTCTTTGGTATAATATAAAGAGTCAGGGATGACTCTTCTGCGGTAGAACTTGGTGAAACGTACACAAATGTTTTACCTGTCTTAGAAAATCACTATCAAGCACGTTTGAATTGAAACCTCATTCACTATCGCAATAATCAAATGTGTTAGCAATTGTGAATCTTGCTATGCAAAAGACAGAGAAAGAGCGAAAGAGAGAGAGAGAGAGAGAGAGAGAGAGAGAGAGAGAGAGAGACAA
>NW_004797496.1:373215-374378 GCF_000002075.1 Aplysia californica | reverse complement strand
TGTGTGTGTGTAAGATATTGGTTTTAGGGGTGTCTTAGATGTAGTTCAATCGACATTGATGTTCGAAGGTCTTCGCAACAAGTGCGATTTGTGTGAGCGAAGCATTCTGAATGGAGAGAGGTAGGGGTTATCTTTGGTGGGTCGTGTGGGACGGTTGTCTGGGTAGAAAAAGTAGGTGTTGGTGGTGGTGGTAGGAGCGGCTTTTGGTTTCAGATTTGTTCAAGAAAAGAAGGGAGTATTGAGACGGTAAAGGAAAATGATCGCTGGAGAAGAGAGAGGGTTGAGTGAAAGAAGAGTGTGAGTCGGGTACGTGGGTAGTGTGTCTTGTATGCTGGTATACCGGATTTTTGGGTAGTGTGTGTCGGATATTTGGGTATTTGTGTGTAGGGTATGTGGGTAGTGTCTGTCGGGTATGTGGATATAATTATGTGTGTCGGATATGTGTGTCGGGTATGTGTGTGGCATTTCAGGCATCCGGATAGTATGTCTATCATATAGGTATGAATGTCGGGTAGATCTATGTGTCGTGTATGTAGTTGAAAGAAAACAGCATGCGCAGGGGGGGTTCGGGGGAAAAAAAAGGGGGGGGGGTATCTGTTTGCCTTGATTGCTCGCGTGCTGTCTCGTTTTGAAAAAATTATGTTAAATCTAACGTTATGAACATTACGATCTGGAGTAGACCTCACGCATAACCCAGCTCAGTCCTGTGCTATGTAAGGTAAAAGAAGAACTACTCTACTCACTTAGAGAAATGGACTTTCGAACTTTGAATGTCCATTTATTTCCCACTTTCTTAAAATGTGACTTAACTGGTTTTTCCCACTGGAGTTTTTAATTATTGGGTACATGACCTTGGTGTGTGCTTCTCGTTCCCAGGGCCTCCTTGTCTGGCTGTTGTGACGTCAGGCTTATAGTCATAGGGTCGTGGGTTCGATCCTAGGAAAGGTCGGCCGGGCAGGTTGAAGCTCTTAGCCTCCTTCCTTTGCAAAGAGCTTTGAGGAAAGACAGTACCTAGACCTATTTATTGGTGTTCATGTTATTATCGATCCAGTCCCATTTATTGATAAAATCGAGCGTTTTCTTGCTTAAATGAAACATTTGTGTGTGTATGTGTATGTGTATGTGTATGTGTGTATGTACGTGTGTGTTTGTGTGTGTGTGTG
>NW_004797496.1:369662-371461 GCF_000002075.1 Aplysia californica | reverse complement strand
TCTTTCTCTCTCTCTCTCTCTCTCTCTCTCTGACTCTCTGTCTCACTCTCTATGTCTATCTATCTACCTCTCTGTCTGACCTCAACTACTTAAGGGTTTACTCTGATGCAAGCAGAAGCAGCAACGCAAGGTCCTTGGTTTTTCCGGGGGTCAATTTATTTCCCTTCTATCTTGCTCCTCAGATTCTGATACCTGAGCTTGTTATTTCTTTTCCTTTTTTGTCCCTTGTTCCTTAAGGTTAGTGGAAATCCCAGTCTGGTCATGTGACCCACAGCTTTCTACTCTACTGGTGTGATAAAGTGCGCACAAAATCTTCGAGTACCAGGGAGTGGCAAGATTTTTTTTCTCTCTTCTTTTTGTTTTTGTGTTTGTGCAAACGAAACCTCCTTCTTGCTTCATTTTTTTTGGGGGGGGTTATTGCCTTGGGATTTTAGAGAACGCCAGTTTTACAAGTACATGTATTCTTTCCCCATATCGAGATTCACAATTCATCGAAATCTGACTGCAAGATAGTTTTTGATAATACTTGTACAACTGCCAGATTTTAAAATAGTAAATTGTGCTAACCTGAATATTTCAACATTTGATATAACTCAGACTGCTTTGAAACGAACGTGTAAGCACAAACACACACACACACACGCACACACACACACACACACATGCACACATACACAAACACACACACACATGTACACACACTGCCCATACTGACATCTGGCTGTCTGTCAGTCTGTATGCCTCTCTCTCTCTTTGTCTCACTCTGTCTCACTCTCTCTCTCACTCTCTCTCTCTCTCTCTCTCTCTCTCTCTCTCTCTCTCTGTGTGTGTGTGTGTGTGTGTGTGTGTGTGTGTGTGTGTGCGTGTGCGTTTGTCTGTGTGTGTGTGTGTGTCTGTGTATGAGTGTCCGCATGTGTCATTCAGGCTAACACCCGCACGTACGTAAATGCCCCCACATAAATGAGAGAAATGGAGAAAAGAGGGAATACGGGTTGAAGAAAAGTTACAATGTCATTTATTTTACCTCCACACCCTAGGCCAGGCGTCTGGAACCCCCGGTCCCCTTTCCCATCCGTCCAAAGGAATTGGGTCGCTCGGAAAAGTAGGCCAAACAGTCGTTCCATCTTTCAAGGTGTCATTGGCCAATCATGACATATCGTTGTTAGTCTACCGATGTGTTTTTAACATTTGCTTCACTACATGTTTGTAGTTATCCTTTCGTTTTGTATGCGCATCAATGTGTACAGAAAAGCTGGTAACTGGGCTTCTCAGTGAGTAAATTTCCTCAACATCACAAGGAAGTGGCGTCGTACAATATTTCCTGACGTGTCTTGGATAATTTATGACTCGTGATAGTCTTACGGAGTTCCGAGTTCCCAGTCTCGGCAAGGAAGTGTCACCAGTCAAATGTATTCATAGTTTTTCAGTTAAAACAAAGAAGCAAAACAGAACAATTAAACAAACAAACAAATAGACAGACAAACAAACAAGAAGCACACACATATAACCAAAACGACAAATCTGACACGAATGACTCCAACATAGACAAAGACAAGAGTACAATCACTTAGAACAGCAGAATATAACAATAGCAGCAAGAAGGACTGTCTGATTCTTGCACAAAAGGGGGTTTAAAGTCCATACACACACACACACACACACACACACACACACACACACACACACACACACGCGCGCGCGCGCACGCACGCACACAGACACACAAACACAGACATACTCATACATACGCTTATATATACACATACACACACACACCACGCTCACGTGCTCACATGCAC
>NW_004797496.1:366719-368718 GCF_000002075.1 Aplysia californica | reverse complement strand
CGCGCGCACTCACGCACGCACGCACGCCCACACACACACACAAACACACACGTACACAGACACACACACACACACTCACGCCTGAACACGTAGGTGTAGAGACTAAATTAAAATTTCTTGAGTGGATACCACCTCCCCAAAGTGACACGCCTATCTATCTACGTTACATACGACTTTCCTTCCACGCCTTCGCCGGCCCCAGTCACTATCAGGGTAGGGCAAAGTAGGATTAGAGCTACTCCCCACCGCACCAGTGACTCACCCACACAAATGACGCGTCATGACGTAAGTGCTCAACTCTTAGATCTCATACCCGCTAGATTAATAGCGTAGGCGAGTTCACCGACGTGCTGTGAGGTTTTAGTTTTAGTTTAGTAAGAAATTTACGCGCTTGCAACTGCATAATCCGGTCATATAAGCGCGTGGAACACTAGTTGGACGCACCCACTACAATTCACAGCAAGGCTTGGTATAGATTTAAATTTCGATTAAAATGTTAAAAATGTGTGATAAAATCTCAGTTTGAAAATAAGACTTTAAATATATGTGTCATGGCGTGGTGGAATCAGGCGCTGGTCAATTTTTGGGCATGTGGAGTTATTGGTATCCCCTGAAAGCAGATTTATTTGCCTTGCTTCCAGTTAAATAAACATCCATCTATCTTGAATACGACTCAAGATATTTGCGATTGAAGGAGGTGAGGTCGCCATTTTTCAGTGTTGAAATTAGCGAGAAAATAGCCGCCAAAGTTTGAAAACTAAAGAGTCTCTGAAAACAGAAAAATGACACATTTTGTGCCTTTAATCAGCGTTTTTTTTGTAACATTCACAGGGAAATATGTTTTTATATGGACATTGCAGGAGGAGCAAAAGATTTTTACAAAATTTCCAAACTGTCGGAAACATGCCTGTTTCTCTGATTTAGTTATTTTGACGAGCGCCTGATTTCACCACGCTGCCTCACTTATAAAAAAATTCTATCTATAATTTATTGTAAAGGCCAATGGCCTTTAACAAATCGAGAATACTGTTGGGATCAACGGCAGAGAACAGACCTTGCAATTTTTTGCATTTAAAATACTTCCTTCAGGTCTCTCCGAAAACTGGACATTTTGTTGAATTAATGTGTCTAATCTTAAAATCCGACACAGTAAGGTTTTTCATCTCCTTGAAGGAGGTATTAATTATGTTTCAGGAAGGTGTGTCAGACCAAAATTGAGTCAATACTGCCGTAAAACATCTACTCAATCAAACCAAATCAAGGCGGTATGTCTGATGCGTAATCTAGTAAAAATGACCTCGTCTCTTCTACAGAGGCCCTAAAGTTTTCATGGACCCAGTTTGGGCATGATGTTGTCAAGTTTATTGTTAGTTTGTTTCTCCCAGTGTGTCTCTCACAGACTGGAGGTGTAGTTTTTCACTATATTTTTAAAGTCAGTCTGTGGGAGAGCGTTTGTCGTTGGTCCAAACAAGGGACAAGGATTCCTTCGCCAGGAGATCCACCTGCTCGTTGTCCCGGATGCCCACATGGCTAGGTAGCCCCGTGCGAACACGATACTTTTGCCGGCTTTAGTCGAATCGTGCATTTTTTGTTGTAACCTAACTATTTTTGGGTATAAAAGTGTGTAGTTTGTAAGTGAGGTGATGCAGGATAGACAGTCAGATAGGATAAGGATCGATGTTAGGTTTACGATAGTGGAAGAGTTTTTTTTAAATCAATGAAGGCGTTTTTACGCTCTCCAGAACTCAACTCTGATCATTTAGGGGACGGACTTTGACCGTACCTGCCAAGACCAAACTAGGCTGAAAGAGATTTAAATAAAGACAGAAAGATCATGACCTCAAAAACAATATTTACCTCTCAGTAATCGAACTCGCGTCTCCTGCGTGAACGACGAAGCGCCTAACCTTTTTAAGATAGTCTCCCTTTTTCTAACTCTCTCTTTCTTTCTCGCTTAATCTCTCTCTCTCTCTCTCTCTCTCTCGCTCTCTCTCTCTCT
>NW_004797496.1:364042-366454 GCF_000002075.1 Aplysia californica | reverse complement strand
CCTCTCTCTCTCTCTCTCTCTCTCTCACTCTTTGTCTGCCTCTCCCTCTCTTTCCTTTCTATAATTCCCACTTTAAGGTACATCACTTTATTCGGAAGAGGGACCAGCCCTTTCTTGCGTTCTGACGTACAGAAATGTTAGTCTAACATTCACTGCTAAAGTAACGTACCTTACTAAAAAAATTTGTGCTGATACTTTTAAGGTACGACGTTATCACCAATGTCTGAGTCTGGTGCAGAGCGCATGGCAACAATCCATACTACACAGCGTTCAAAAGGATCTTGTTCTATTGGCGTACCCCAGGATCGAATTTGTTCTGAATCGTGCCAGGCAACGAATTTTAGGATCGAGGGTTCTGACTATGATGGATAACATAATAAATATAATAATATAATGACAGCTTGTATTTCTGTCGCGCATATCCATACTGGAAAGCAATGACCCAGACGGGACGATGTTAGGAATATTGCTTTCTGGAGGCCTACTTACCTAGTTCCCTCTCCCTTCGAGTTCCATGGACTGATTTGGTGGCTCACAAGCGCAGAGTTTTTATGCTTGGTCTAACGGCTTTCTTTTTGACCTATGAACGAGTGATATATGACATTTTCTGGGTGTGGGAACGTTGCGTTGTTGCTCTGTCAGATATACTTCATCTGCAAATGAATAGAGATGTAGTATAGTGACTGAAGTAGTTCAGATACAAACCCTAGTGGACTTAACTTTACTTTTACTTTTTTCTTCCGCTTGTACCAGTCTGGGACACACAGGCGTCTATCTGCAGCAGTAGTGGACTACTGACTAATAAAGAAAATAAGAGAGAGGGGCAAATGCAGTTTCTGGGACCATTCAATAAGCATAAAGATATTGAATATCATTATCTAGCATTCACTGGAAAAGTAGAGGAGGCTTGCGCAGACCAAGGACTACTTACTAGGAGAACATGATCAAGTGGGTGACGGGGAAAGACCCGAGAATAACAGTTATAGCATTTTCTAGAACACCAGAGCAGAGAAATGAGGGGCAAACCATGATTGCCGATCTCCATCCCGATTTGGCAATCGAAGAAAATGATGCTGAGTGATGAGAGGATTGCTGTATTTGTGTCTCATAATTTTTGCTAAGCAATCAGTGTTACATGCAGTTCGAGTGGTTGTCTTAGGGACATTCTATCTATCTATCTACTTATCTATCTATCTATCTATCTATCTATCTATCTATCTATCTATCTATCTATCTATCTACGTTTCCACCCATTCATTTGTATGTCTATCTATCCGTCTAGCTGTCAATCTGTCTGTTTACCAAATCCTTATCACTGTCTTACGGTCGGCATTGCATACCTAAAACATCTGGTTTGTATTCGTGAGGTGGGGGTGATAACATTGAAAGGTCTATAGGGCAAAACAGAATTCAAACGATGGAAGGAACAGCGTCTGTAAGTTGGAACGATTCACGTTATGGCGGTCTGTTCTATATCTTGCAAACGTGGTGCTCAGGATTTTCACTTTTTTATCATTGCATGTTCCTTGGAATCAACGTCAAGCGATCGTATTCTTGCCAAGCATAGACCTCAATCGTATTTTAGCATTTGATGTCTTCTTTTTATAATCCTTGTAGATATATACATATGATCCCACCAAAAATCTCTTTTCGTTCCAAAATAGCAACTGCTACTAGGTGGCAGAATGCTTTTTATATAACCTCCTTTAGCTGTTTAAGGTTGATACTTAATTCTGACACATAGACTCTTGTGCGAGACATGAAAAAAAGAAAGAAAAACCCCTCTAAAGTTATTCGTCTTTCATGCTAAATCACAGTGAGGGCCGCTTTTGGCAGGTGCTTACATTACAAAAACTGGAGTTTACATTCACGGCTGTGTCCGACTTCTCGGAGATCAGAGACACGCGCTTTGATCCTGTCCTTTGCTGTTTGAGGTTCTTGCCCTCTTCTTCCCTGTCGTTCGTCTGTCCTTCACGTGCGCTATATGCTTTTAATGCATGCGTTTGAAGGTATACAGGGCCTTTTTATGATCAAAGAGAGACTACTCCACGTACTGAATACATGTTTAAGATATAAACAAAGGACAAACGGGAATTGTTTTTGTTAATTTGGCCGCACGAAGTCGCTATCTCAGCCTTCAGATCAAAGTTGACTGTTGTAGACCAGTGTGTTCTAAATTGAGAAAGGGAAGATTTAGAAGACAGAGATAGCCAAGCATGAAAAGTAATGCCAAGAATGGATGGCAGCATGATTAACATAGTTTGAATTAAGACATGACATGCCACATTTACATGCCACACTCTCGCTTATAGAATGTACAGGGTTCAAAAGCCCGGCCGGACCTGTTTGTTTATGTGTATGTGTGTGTGTGTGTGTGTGTGTGTGTGTGTGTGTGTGTGTGTGTGTGTGTGC
>NW_004797496.1:361100-362648 GCF_000002075.1 Aplysia californica | reverse complement strand
CTCTCTTCTACCTTCTGTCTCCTCTCACGCTCACATCGACTTCCTGTCGAGTATCGATATCGTCTGGCTTCGCTAAACACTTTTGGGCAATTTAATACCTTTGAAAACTTTACATCCCTCATTTTTCACTTACTTTATTTGTTTAAAATTGTCTTAATAAAACGACTACAGGTGTTTTGACGTCTCCATCCGCATTACTTTATTATGATTAGATCTTTTAGGGGACTGGCTGCTTCGATCCTGCCCTTTCAGGGCTAACCCGAACAGAGAAATACAACAATGTCACATCAGTCACATCAGACAGACCGAGATACTTGAAATAATAAAAAAATAAATAAAAGAGATTGTTCCGAAATCAGAACGATGACATCGGCATTTGTCGTTTATAAATTAAAATACTGGGAAGAAAACAATGAAGTATACGACAAGGACTGATATCTTTATGTATAGAAATAGGCTTTGTTATACCCCCGCCCTTCCCCGTGAAACTGAAAGTGGAATGACGCTGACATTATTTCAGCTCTTTCTCTTAATTTGTACGTCATTTCATGCCATAATATCGTAGAGTCCCCTTTTGTGCATTGCTGGTTGATGTAGCCCTTAAAGCGCCTCGCTGTCATGCGCAGGAGACCCGAGTTCGATTCCCAAGTGGATAGAATGAATTTTTATCAAGCATCTCAAGGTCTGTCTACTGGGATGTTGTAACCCTCTCAGCCCGAGTTGGTTTCTGACAGATAGGGTGGGAAACCCGCCCCCTAAATGTTCTAAATTCCATGGTGAGAGTGTAAAAAAATACCTACATTAAAAAAGGTGATTGAAGAACTTTCCCCAGACAGTACGGAATTTTTACAAGGTGGAAACACGCTATAAACGTCCATCCTGGATAGACTCAAGCCAGGTAGAGAGAGAGAGAGAGAGAGAGAGAGAGAGAGAGAGAGAGAGAGAGAGAGAGAGAGAGAGAGAGAACGAAACAGTACTCGCTTGAGTATCGTAGGGTTTGGGATTCAGAACCTCCGAGGATAGTTAAAAGTCCACATAGTTGAAACGATACATGCATACATATTATAGCTCTTACAAATACTTTCTAAACTTGATATTATGGGAGAGCAACGATATTTAAAGAAAAAACAACAACCCATCTATAGAATCTATGAACTTCTTTTTGACCAAAATTGAAATTAGTCGCGTGTTAGCTACAAACGAGTTTCCCTGGTTTTCTTTCTTTCGCTTGCAAACCGCGATGTAACCGTGAAATGTGAACCGCGATATAATGGTAAAGGAATGTTGTACTGTCAAGGTTGTAAAGGCCCCACGGGGTTTTGACTTAGAGTATCAGCACTTACCACCCCCCCCCCTCTCCTGACACACACACACACAGACACAAACGCACACACGCACGCACAGACAGACAGACAGACAGACAGACAGACAGACAGACAGACAGACAGACAGACAGACAGACACACAGACACACAGACAGGCAGACAGACACACAGACAGACAGACAGACTGACTGATAATGGAAGAAGTAGAGGCAAGGAAGAGAAG
>NW_004797496.1:358027-360211 GCF_000002075.1 Aplysia californica | reverse complement strand
CTTTCTGTGTGTGTGTGTGTGTGTGTGTGTGTGTGCGTGTGTATGCGAACGCGTTGTCGGTGTATACACGTGTGTATGGACACGTGTAAGTGCTTGCTCTAAACAGAAAATTGTCCCGAATAGATTAACCATTTCCTCCTATTTAGTTCCAGTTACGGGGTCTCTGTATTAATTACCCCACAAAAACCTCAGCTCAATCAGCTAAAATGGCCAAAATGGGGTCAATTACCCCAAACTGCTGATTAGTGGCACATAATTTTATTGTATTTATTATTGCTGGGTGCGTCCACACCTGGAAGTCCTGCACGTGAATACTTTTAGATGGTTTGTTGCTGCCACAATTCTACACCAGAGACAATTTGGTTGCTTTTGAGCACAAGGGGGCTATCCCGAAAAATGTTGTTTAGTGGAAATCGAAGGAAACGTTTTTGCCCCCTTGTTCAGTTTCTTTGAAAGACAAGGAGAGTCTTCCCTATAACCAAACAAATATACTCATCAATGAAACAAAACTTCTCATATAGGTAGGGCAATGCCCACTTTTGGTGCTGGTCAAGATTTCTGGAAACCCCCGAAATCTGGGTTAGCCCGCTTGTCCTTAAAAGTGACCCTTTACATTTAAATATCTGATTCATTTTTAACCCGTAAAGCCTCCAACGACTCATCTCCCTATTATTTCCGAATGTCTGTAATCGTAGGTCATAGTGAAGATTTTCTGTGTATAAGACACCGTTATTCAATCCTCCAAAATTATTCGGTTAAGTTTAAATTACCACTGGAACTTTCGGATTTGGTTTGATTAAGTAAGGAATCTACGACACTTGCAAAACAGTTTTAGGTCATGAATACCCAAAGACTAGAGGGGTTACCTGTAGAGTAAAAAAAAAAATAGAGGACGACAGATGTTTGATAGGAAAGAAGGAGCAAACTACACCAGAGCACCCGCCAACCACCCACTTTGGATTTGGTCAATTAATAACATAAGGGTTGAACCTCCCAACAAACAAACAAACCAGCAAAGAAACAAAAAAAAATAAACAACCCACCCCAACAAACCCCAAAATAAAACAAACTAACGAAAACAAACCAACAAAAATGACGGAAAAGAAAATCAGTACTGTCTTTGTCCTTGTACGAGGCTGTCTGCTGAGACCCTGCCTGTCAGGACCAGTCCAAGCGAGGAGGGTACGTCTCAGCGGACTGACGTACACATTCGATTTAGAGAGAAAAACTCACGTCTTCTGTGAACGATGGCAAAGTGCCTAACTGCCGCACCATTTAGATAAGATGCGTTTTTATAGTTCAGATTCAGGCACATTGGTTTGGCGTTTCACTACGTATACACACACACACACACACACACACACACACACACACACACACACACACACACACGCGCACACACGTGCACACACACAAACGTGCACACAAACATACGCACGCACTTGTGCACACCCGTATACACACACACTCACGCACATACATACACACACACACACACACACACACACACACACACACACACTCCCCTCGCACATCCTCTCTTCCAAACCATCTGCCTGCGCACCTAACCTAATAATGCAATACTATGCTTGCACTCACAAGAGGCTCACAGTCACATGCATAATATAAATGAACAGTAATTATAAACATTAATAGTTTCATGATATATACGTTCTCAGTATTCTGATTGTAACTCAGTGGTATTCTGGTGCATGCTTTTAAGCACAAGGGGACTATCACGAAAAATGCTGTTTTGAGAAAATCGAAGGTAAAGTTTTTGCCCCTTGTTCAGTTTCTTTAAAAGACAAGGAGAGTTTTCTCTTTAACCAAACAAATATACACACCAATGAAACCACAACTCTCCTATAGGTTGGGCAATGCCCACTTTTGGTGTAGGTCAAGATTTCAGGAAACCCCGAAATCTGGGTTAGCCCGCTTGTCCTTAAAAGTGACCGGTAACCAGCAATGTAGCTCCCGAAAAAATATCAAATTATGATTGAAGTTAACTGTCTGCAACACGCCCGGACCCTTTTAGTTGTGTGAACCCCGGAGACTCCCGGCTGCTGCAACAAACAGGTAGATTATGAAGAAAAAAAGACGGCAACAACTGAAAAATGACGTGGAAGCTCAAATAAAGCGAATATCCCAAACAAAACGTGTAGTTAAAGGGCGAAAAAGACCCCC
>NW_004797496.1:354466-355751 GCF_000002075.1 Aplysia californica | reverse complement strand
CACACCCCAAGGAATATAGAAAGAAGAAAATAATAATGGTAGAGTAAATAAAAATAAATAAATAAATCTATATCAAGAACAGCAACAAAAGTTGCAGTACGTAGGACCCGCCACCAAAATGTCGTGCTCAAGTTACGGGACAACAGACTCTCTGACGTATTTCCGATTCACCATTTCAGTTGAGCTAGAATTCTCTTTGAATATCTCGGTCTTTTTGCTGGGATGTTGTATCCCTCTCAGCCGGGTTTTCTGGCCCTGACATACATGATCATAAATGATGTAATTGTATAGATGTAGGCGTAAAAACACCAACATTAAAAATGAAAAATAAACCCCGAAAACAACTGAGACAGACTCAACAGTAAAAACGTGAAAGAAACTGCCTCTCTCTGTCCCCTTCCCTCTAACTGTCTCTCTCTCTCTCTACCTCTCTCTGTCCCCTTCCCTCTTACTGTCTCCCTACCTCTCTGTACCTCTAAATCTTTATCTTGGCCTTAAGGGTGGGTGGCTGTTGGCTGTTGTTCTGGTGGAGTTTGCTTCTTCTTTCCTATGAAAAATTTGTCGTCCTTGTCTCCCCTTCTTCTTTTTTATGTTTGTTACTCTCTTGTAGCACCTCTGGTCTTCTGGCGCTCATATGACCTTATGCAGTTGCGAGCCCCGAAAAACCTCTACTAAGACTAAACTCAAATCTTTGTCTTTGTCTTCCTGTCATCTCTTTCACTTTGTCGCTCCCTCTCTCTGTCTCACCCTCTATCTCACCCTCTCTCTTTCTCTCTCTCTCACGACATAGGAACACCCTCCAACCACACCACACCAGGTGTACAGGACGTGAGCTGGCTCACCACAGGTACTACCCCCCGCTGTACCCAGCTGGGCCATTTTGCACCCGTACTCCCTTCTCTATTATCCATTTACCCGGCGACCTCGAGCTTTCGTCATGATTGAGGCATCAGCTCGTCCGTTATTCCTCTGTAAGCGTTCTTCTGTCCATTCCCCCTGTCTGCTTTGGAGCCGATCTCTTGCTGTGTCTACGTAGAAGAAAATCTCAGCTCGAAATTTGCTGACTCTTGTCTCAAGGGTATTTACTGTCAGTTCTTGTATTGTCTGGAGCTTCGCCTTGTTTGCTCTTCAAGTCAATGTTTTGTTCCAAGTTAGAAAGGCTGTGTCTAAAAGAAGGCTTTCATTATCCCAATATTATGAGTATGTACTTCTCTGTACCCTAGTTGGCGTCTGCCCTACTCTTATTCTCCGCCCACCCATCTTCCTCTTTCTCCTCTCACCCCCC
>NW_004797496.1:338881-354242 GCF_000002075.1 Aplysia californica | reverse complement strand
TAGTTCTCTCTCTCTCTCTCTCTCTCTCTCTCTCTCTCTCTCTCTCTCTCTCTCTCTCTCTCCCTTTCTCCACACAGGACGCCCGTAAACGCTAAAAACACAGATTTTGACAACTTTATTTACAGTTTATATGATGTTTGTACTTTCGCAAAGACGTTCTATTGTCATATTATATCTACCCCTATCATGAGTCGAATGCACTCAAGAAGAACAAAAATAGATCTGTATCTGTCTTCACGTATCAGGTTAGCTAGGTTTGAAGTTTTCGTGAGTTCTCAAACGATGACCTAGATTCGAGGATGTATGTGGCACGCACTGGTTTGTGGCATTGTGGTTAACTGTTCCGGACATTTGCTATTTAGGTCAGAATGTTAGAACCACCGCACCCCCACCCCCATCTCTCTCTCTCTCTCTCTCTCTCTCTCTCTCTCTCTCTCTCCCTCTCTCTCTTTTCTCTCTCTCTCTCCTCGTCTCTCTTCTCTCTTAGTCTCTTGGTCTCTCTTTTTCTGTCTGTCTTCCTCTGTCTCCTTCTCTTTCCATCTCTCTCTCTCTCCCGTCTCCCCCCTCCTCTCACTCCCTCTCTCTCTTTCCCTCTCTCTTTCTCTCTCTCTCCCGTCTGCCCCCTCTCTCGCTCTCTCACTCTCTCTCTCTCTGTCTCTCTTTTCTGCCCCCCTCCCCTTGCTCCGGCTGTACCCAAGTGCTTCTCGGTGGATAAAGTAGTAGCCTAGAGGGCAACAGCTTCCTCAGCATTCAGAGGGGGTTGTCAAATGAAAGGGTGCATTTTTGACAGCCGTGTTTCAGACTCTACACTAACATTAGGATCAAACAAACTCAAAAATACTACAATACCATTTCGCAAATATCTCTTTACTTCAGTGAAAATTCCCAGCACAGTCTTCCAAATATCTTGGAGGGGTGTCCTTGTGAAGCAATATGGCGGCAAACTTACAATAACACATTGTTGAGAGCAACGATGTAGGGAAGGATGTTTTATTTTGAGAAAAGTACTTTTCTATCTATTTCTTTTTCGACATTCCGCCGCAGTGTTCCTCAAAAAGTAGCTTTTTCTCATTGCTGATATGGTGAATAGATAGGCTTTTGACGAGTAGCAAGTCTCAGAGCGATTGCCACGCGGAAGTGATTTAATAATAATAAAAAACAAATAACAATAATAATAATAATAATAATAATAATAATAATAATAATAATAATAATAATAATAATAATAGTTGTTATTATGGTGATAATCGCATTTATTTAGTTCGCACCCACGCCCTACAGCATACTCTATGCCCTCAACAGCTGTATTTACCCCAGCAGTCCTAAGAGCACTCAGAAACATTTTTGGCTTCTCGTGAAGCATACCGTGCAAACGCGTTTAAATACTAACATACAAGATCTTTTGCCGGGTATCCATTCGCACCTGGGTGAAGTGAGGAAGATTCCTGTAAAGTGCCCTTCCCAAGGACACAATGTCGGGCCCCTGACAGGATTTGAACCCATGAACTAATGGTTGCGAGTCCTAGAGCCTAACCACGAGACCTTCTTCCCTTTCTGCCCTCACCTCCTTTCATCTCTCCTCAGGCTGCTCCTGACTCTTTCTGCAGCCTTTCTACTGCTACTTCCTGGCTCCTTCTTACTGCTGTCTTTCAGCCACACCCTTGATCTTTTGGTAGGAAAGATCTACACCTAGCTTTCTCGGACACGGGCGAAATATCTTGGAGGGCCCGTGTGCAAATTGCGCACGTTAAAGATCCCTTGGTGGTCTAAAATCGATAAGAGTAGGCTTCGGCTGCCACCCGCGCAACATTAAAAATTTCCTTCCTATTGAAAAGGTTTAATGTGTCCCGCGCGCTCATATGACCTTATGCAGTTGCGAGCGCCGTAAAACACTTACCAAAACAACCCCCACCCCCCTTGGAAAAAAAATAACCTCGAGACCAACGACACCGAGTTGGTTATATACCAAACGCTTGGATATTTTACAGTACGGCTTGAGTTGCAGAATAACGGAGCGATTTATGTTATTGGCACCGCCGACCCAGACTCCATATATTTCTTTTTCTTTCTTTTTCATCATGGGCAGAGTGTCCTTTGTCTTGGCAGTTTGATAGCGTTTGGGCGGTACACAGAGTTCTCCTGACTGGTAGGGTGGTTGGAGGGTGTCTCTGTTTTGTCCTCTTTCTGTTCTTTTCCTCTATTGTTCATCTATGTCTGTATTTCCGCACTAAATGGCCCTTGATGTGACAATGTATTTATATTTACTCAAACTAACAAACAATTGTGGCAGGTAAAAACGAAAGTTGTTTTATCTTAAAGCTTTTCCATTGCTTTTGGTACGGTATTTCTGTAGCGCCTCCTTCAGTAGAAGCGGATTGTTTGGGGAGCAAAACCTCCCATTTCAATGCCTGTCTTTGAGTGAAGTGTTTTATCTCCTTCCACGTTCAGTAATTGTTATAGTGTTATCACTTGTGTTTAATAATATTATAGACTGGCGCTGCAGTGGGCACTGAGCGGCATGAGAAGCGGTCTACGGGGTGCCCACTACAGATCAGTCGCCTAAAAAACAAACGTATTTGTTTTTGGTTTCAGGCGATCGAGTTGGGCGATCAGGCCGATCCAGCGGTAGTGAGTACACCGTATTAAGGGCCGTAGTTTCGATCTGTGTTTTTTTATTTGCACCAAATAACTATGACTTTCAACATGACGATATGCTTCTCTGAACTTGTTTTATTTTCTCGTTTAACGTTCTGGAGTGGATGTAGAATATTATGGGATATTCTGGAAATAGAAATTGTTGTGGGAAAATAGAGCTGTGGGACCAGGGCCAAGTATTTCCTATCTACTCGGAATATCACGTTTTTGAAGAGTACGGAAAGGCAATAGGCATTAAAATATAAACGAGTTCACGTGCACTATAGATATAAAAGTGTGATAGCAGGCGTTCGTCAATACGTCATTTTAGAATCGCGAATCGTCTTCGAGGCTGAGAAAAACTGGCTTTGTTTATGGCGTGTGGTGTGCGACATGCTGTAAACAGTGGCACCAGGCTAGAACAAGAACAAGAACAACGACGATCGGTCTATTTCTGAATCCAGTGTTTATATAATATTTATTTTAACTCACAGAGAAAAGTTTCACCTTACCCCGGGCTCTGAAATAAAAAAAAGTGATCAACAGCAGGAAAAGTACGGAAAGAAAAAAAGAAGATGCACAATAAAGTCGTGATCATAGAGTGCTAGATTTGTAACAGACATCGGTGATCATGGTTTGCCACTCGTTTCTCTGCTTGGATGCTCTTCAAGCAAATTAGCAAACAAACAAAGAAACCAACTAATAAACAAATAAAAACCGTGTTTCCCTTGTCTTTCCGCTTCACCCATTTCTTCAACTTCTCTGGGTAATTTGTTCTTGACCCATCCCTGTCCATTTTACCATTGCCATCTAATTTCCCAGCGAGAGAATGATGTTCGAGGCCGTAAATGTGTCTATTCAATTGTCCCATTTACTGCATGCATCTTTTCTTTTGTGGCTTCAAATCAAGAGGAAGACCAAGAAGGACCTGGCTGGTTTGGTTTAAAAAGTTCCTTGAACAACATAACATATCTATCACAGACGCCACACTCCTAGCACAGGACTGAAACCTGCACATTCCCTCGATATCCTTGGGATACCAGAGGAAGGAAAAAAAGTAAAACTGAAGTAAAAGTCTCTTCTCAGTTTTTCTTATTAGTGATCGGCCAACTCGGGCTCATTTCAGCACTAACTCATTCAATTTGATTCACTTAAAATTACAGTATGTGAATCAATATTAAAGTTATAATGACATAGATAAACGAAACAATATTTTTCTTTCTAAAACAAAAGCATAATGTGAATAATGATATAATAAAATAAAATATTATTATGAGCTGATAAATGAATGTGGGGAAACAACCATGACAGATTACGAGTAAATGGGAAATGAATTATAACAAATATACTCGGAAAATGACATTTATTTTAAAAAGTAGAGAAATAACAGAAAAAACAAATAATGAGACCAAGAAGCCAAAGGTTTTCTCCTTCATTCCAACAAAGCAGATTATGTTGTCCTTATCTATTATCCTTCTCATTCATTTGCATGTTGCTGTCTTGTAACACCTTTGATCTTCTGAACTATTATGATATAATAATAGTTTTGCAAGAAATGTAAAACCCCTACTAAAACTAAAACTTTTAAAAAAGTAAATGCGGAACATACTCTCTTTGTCTCTCACCTTTGATCTTCTGAACTATTATGATATAATAATAGTTTTGCAAGAAATGTAAAACCCCTACTAAAACTAAAACTTTTTAAAAAGTGAATGCGGAACATACTCTCTTTGTCTCTCACTCACAAGAATGTATTATTTATTTGCATGTTTCTGTCTAGTAACACCTCTAATCTTTGAAACGATCATACAACTAATAGTTTCGCAAGAACCCTAAAATTCCTACGAAAACTCAAAGTTTAAAAAGTTACGGGGTTCCTTTTGCCCCCACCTATTATCCTTCTTATTTATTTGCACGTTTCTGTCTAGTAATACCTCTAATCTTCGGATCAATTCTAGTCTAATAGTTTCGTAAGAACCGTAAAACGTTTGCTAAAACTAAAACTTAAAAAGGTGCGTGGTTCCACAGAGATGTGAAACATCCTCTCTTCGTCCCTCTCTCACAAGAGAAGTACTGTATTGTTCTGCGTCATAGAGCCGGCGTTACGTGCAGGAACTGCCAAAAAGAAAAAGCTCAGGGAATCTCCAGAGACGCATTATCAGAATGTTTACGGGAAACAACCTTGAGCGGCCGTAACTGCTTGGACTGGCAGTTTGGCCTTGTACAAATCTGTCTTTTAGAAGCTCTCAGGGGGAGGTTAGAGGGTGCTGCTGATAGGTCCTACTTCCATTCTTTCCTTTTCGTGCTTGTGTGTGTGTGTGTGTGTGTGTGTGTGTGTGTGTGTGTGTGTGTGTGTGTGTGTGTGTGTGTCTGTCTGTAAAAGTGCGTCTTCTGGGGATATTGAGGAGGTGATTTGAGGGCGCCACTGATAGGTCCTGCTTCTTTTCTTTCCCTCTGTCTGCCTGCCTGTCTGTCTGTCTGTCTGTCTGTCTGTCTGTCTGTCTGTCTGTCTGTCTGTCTGTCTGTCTGTCTGTCTGTCTGTCTTGAGAAACAGTAATGGGATGGTGAAGGAGCGCCACAGATAGATCCTACTTCTTTTCTCTCCCTCTGTCTGCCTGTCTATTTGTCTGTCTGTCTGTCTGTCTTTCTGTCTGTCTGTAAAAGTGCGTCTTCTGGAGGTATTAAGGAAGTGATTTGAGGGCGCCACTGATAGGCCCCACTTCTTTTCTTTCCCTCTGGTTTTTCTATCTGTCTACCTGTCTGCCTGCCTGTTTATTTGTCTGCCTGTCTGTTTATTTGTCTGCCTGTCTCACTTTTTCTCTGCACTAGATGACCATTATTGTGTCGATGTGTTTTCTATTGCTCGAACAGCAACAAATTGTAGACATTAAAAACGCGTTTGTTCACAGCAACGTCTAGTGTCAAGGGGGTGATGTTCGTAACGGGTTTTTTTTTTGGGGGGGGGGGGAACCATGTCCTCTATGTAGGTCAGTCTGTCTGGAGGATCACTGTTCGAAACACAACCGAGAAGATGGCGACTGGGAGATTTTTGCTGTAATTAGCCTCTTCGTGCAATCTTTGACGAGCTTCTTTTTGGAAGTTGTGACGCAAATACGCGGTGTCTGAGTCACAATTGTTATGTTTTTCCATCAAACGCATTATTGTCACATGATTCGATTGCACTGTCAGTCTGTGAGTGAGTGAGTGAGTGAGTGGGTGAGTGAGTGAGTTGGTGGGGGAGAGAGCTAGCGAGTGAGTGAGTTGGTGGGGGAGAGAGCTAGCGAGTGAGTTGGTGGTTGGAATGATTCGAGTGAGTGAGTGAGTAAGTGAGTGAGGGAATGAGTGAGAGAGAGAAAGAGAGAGAGAGATAAAGAGAGAGAGAGAGAGAGAGAGAGAGAGAGAGAGAGAGAGAGAGGGAGACAGAGAGACAGAGAGACAGAGAGAGACAAAGAGGGAGAGAGAGAGTGATATGTTTATTCAGCGTTTATTGTTCCCATGTAAAGGTGGGTATGTGTGTAAGTTGTTTAGCTTGTGTGTGTTTGTGAGTGTTTGTGTGTGTGTCTGTCTGCCAATTGATGAGCAGTCTACTTTCACAGTGCGACCCAGACGTGTGATTTCTGTTGTGTCTGAAGACTGACACAATCACGAACCTGCCATATTCAGAAACCCTTTTGGCGAAATCTGTTTTTAGAAGAAATCCGAAACAGTTTATGAAGAACCTTTTACAATTCTGAGCCCTTCCGAAATGAGCCAGTCTGTTGGTTTTTTTTCGTGAAATGCTTACGGGTGTATCCTTTTAGTTTCCGTCTATAAAGGTCTGAGACAGGTTATTTCCAGTATGGCTCTTTTGTATTTTGTCACTGGTTTTGCAAATAGCAACAGAACGTGACAGCAATATTCTGACCACGTGAGAATAAGAATGGTCTGGCTCCGTAGAAAGTAGGTTGGGAACAATTGGATATTCTTTTTCAGAAAGGTTAAGCCCAGACATTTAACCTCTGATGCAACTTCTGGAAAATTCCAAAAATAACGGCTTGTGAGTGAGACCGTTATTTGACAAACGTACATAACAACTTTATTTCACGATAATGATAAGTCAGTTTTGACCAAACTGAAATCAGAATGCTATTCTCGAAGGCACATTTGTATATTGGGTAAAATCACTTGGTTGAATAGCTCCACTTATCTTACTCTCTCTTTAACTCGCGATCCAAGAAAGCAGATGACATACGAAAAAGGTCAAAAGCTAGAAACTAAATAGAGCAATTTGAGGGAAGATATATCCTGATGGGATTAAAGAAAACGTTGCTAGACTCCCTAAAAATGAGTCTAAAGAGGAAGAAAACGTTGCTAGACTCCCTAAAAATGAGTCTAAAGAAGAAGAAAACATTGCTAGACTGCTCTAAATAACCCCGTCCTAGACTCAGACAGAGCTCAAAGCAGAGACCGCCGTCACTCGTGATATGCTTTGAGAGATCACCTCAGAGCTGTGGGGCGCACTGACGTTTTAAGGCCATCAACAGATTGGCGTCATAAACTACCCTAATGCTGGAGAATATTATACCGCCGGCCGAGCGGTTCCAGCGTTATATTTATGGCGAATCTGAAGCTTTTATGGACATAGATGTGTGCTTTTGTACGTCTTTTTATCTGTTAATCTATAAACGTGTTTGTTTAATTTGAAAAAAGTGTTTTCTTAACGTTAGTTTCAAGGTAGCTGTATTTTTCTCACATTCTTTGGCAAAGTGCTCATGTGTTCCTGCTTCAAATCTCCTGGTGTATATTATTGTGTTTATTTTAATTGTACCCTTGTAAAGATATATTTCTGTGTGTAAGTTTGTGTATTTGTGTTACGCGCGCGAGCGTGTGTGTGTGTGTGTGTGTGTGTGTGTGTGTGTGTGTGTGTGTGTGTGTGTGTGTAAAATTGTATTATGTTGAATGTTATTAAATGCCGTGACCAGACTATGACATGCAAGTGGAACACTATCATGAGACAGGGGTAGGACACGAAATAATAATAATAATAATAATAATAATAATAGTAATAATAATAATAATAATAATAATAGTAATAATAATAATAATAATAATAATAATAATAATAATAATAATAATAATAATAATAATAATAATAATAATAATAATACAAATAATACAAATAATAATGCTATAACCCTTACCACTCTCTGCCACTAATAAAACATATAACGGCAACCAGTCCTTTTAGCAACCACCCACCATAATCTTTTTTTTCTGAAGATTCGGAACAGAATCAGGTGACAAATGTAAACATCGGTTCAAATCAAACGGTAATCAATGGCGTTAGGTATTCATGAAGCATGGGTGACGTGTCCTAAAGGAATTTTCTTTTACTGTGCGCTCGTGTGTTAAGTCAGCTCAAGCTTTAAGAAACGTTACAAGTATCATTGCTGTTTAGCTTCTTTTTCCGCAACGACATTATTCCGAGCACTCTCTCTCCCCCCCCCCTCTCTCTCTCTCTCTCTCTCTCTCTCTCTCTCTCTCTCTCTTTCTCTCTCTTTCTCTCTCAATAAACACACACACACACAGACACTCACTCACTCCCACACACACACACACACACACACACACACACACACACACACACACACTCACTCACTCACAAACACACACACACACACACACACACACACACACACACACACACACACACACTCACTCACTCACAAACACACACAAACACACCAAAACACCAAAACCGCAGACATACATACGTACATACAGAAACAGTCTGTAAGATACACACCAATGCACACACTCTCACGCTAGGAGAGCCGTATAAATAATAATATGAACAAATCAAGATAGACCCCCCGCCCACACATACACACAAAAGCAGACGCACATTTGATTGTACAGGTCTATTGATAGGCTGGAAGCTTCATGCGGAACGGAACTACAGTTATCTTCTACTTCACGTGTCCGATAGCTTAAATGAGAAACTGTAAGAAAAGAATAATGTTGCATTAGTTGTTGTTTTTTGGTCTAACGCCTTTATAGCTCAAGTGGTGGCTGAATTAAAACCTCAAAGCAATGGCTTATCGTCTTCATAAAGGCAAGAAAAAATACCTGGAGAGTCGGGGTTCGTATAAAACAATTTCCAACATAATCTGTTATGACATCTTTTATTTGCTTTTTAACTTTGAACGGCTGAGTTGTAATGACAATCGGGTGTGATATTTGTTTTGGTAAATGGAACTTTTTTCTTCCCTTTTCTTTTTTCCCCCCGGATTTTCCTTTTCTCTTTTTCTTGTCTTCTAAAAGTGTTAACGTCTTTTCTACCTTCCTCTCTCGCTTTAGAATTGCCCGTATAAAAGACCAGCTCTCAAGCAGCCCACACTATCTGCTTTTACATCCGATCCTTGGGTTCCTGCCGGCTCGCCCGCTTTTGTTGAGTTAGCAATGCGTTGATGTTTGCCTTCTATCACACCTTGGCCACAACATGTTCATACGAATGCGTTTGTTGTGCATATCGTTAGCATCTTGCACTGAAAAGCACTCAGTTCAACCCCCGAAAGCATCTGATTATGGACGATATTGGGGTGTTGCTCTTTGGGATATGTTTCTGTGGCAGGAATGTCAATGAATAAAAACCAACAAAAAAACCCCCGGCTATTTCCCGCTGACTGGACTTCGAGGAATGCTTTGTTAGAACCTAAAAGTGTTTGAGCGCTCTTGACCGCGGGCAGAAAATAGCAGAGCAGGCCTAAAAACTAGTGACGCGTTCATACGTGCGTCTCAAATTATCTTTGCACGCTTTGTGTTTTTTTTACAACCTCGCTTGTTTTTTTTTTGGTCTGTACTTTATTGTTGCCATGTGCATTCCAAGATAGCGATGTACTTTTGTGTCGTTCGTTCCCAGTTGTATGACAAAAAAGACTGGGTTTCCAATCTGGACAGCGCTGTTTGTGAAAGCAGGTTATCTTGACCTGTGTGGGATTTTTTTTCTTCGTCCTATGGGATTGTAATAATAAAAATAATAATAAATAATGATAATAATAATAGTAATAAAATGAATAATAATAATAATAATAATGATAATAATAATAATAATAATAATAATGACAATAATATAATAACAACAATAAAAATAAAAATAATAAAGATGATAATGATGATAATAACAACAACAACAATAATAATAATAATAATATTAATAATAATAATAATAATAATAAAATTAGTTTATCCATCAATGTCTGATAATAACCAGTGCATCTGCAGTTGAGAATATTTCTTAAGCGAAGTACAAGACACGAAGTTAAGATGACGTGTGACTCCTGCTCTGGCCAATGAGATCTATTCTGACAGTGAAGTTTGCCCAATTTTTAGCAATTAAAAAGCTTCATTTCCAATCGTGAATGTGCTTAGCTTGCGGGCTTTTCTCTTGGATTCAGCGTTTTTATTTAGTGAAGCCTCATATGACGTGCTGCCCACTGTGACTGCTGCTTTCCAAGTGGGTCTGTCAAGAGCTAGACTCTCCCATGTTGAGAGTTTAATGTTGGAGTCCTTCAAAGACATTTTCAGGGTGTCTTTGTTGCACTTTTTGGTTGCTCCAATGTAACGATTTAACGACAGCCGAGAATAGAAAACTGCCTTTGAGATTCTGAAAGTTAGGCGTTTCTCGACATGGCCAACAAAGCGACGTTGAGTCCTTTTGAGCTTAGAAATCAGACTGTCGGCATTTGCCCTCTTGATGACTTTGGTGTCTTGTAATTTGTCCCGCCGTTTGATTGCAAGAAATCTGCAGACGCACGTTAAAAAGAGCATAACTCTATATACAAAATGTCAGTTCTATTTTGTTTTTCTCATACCCCAAAAAGTAATCAACAACACTTGTACTACCAGATATCCAAAAATTTGCGTCTTTCTGATTTTATGTTGGATGGTTCGAAGTATTATGCTTCAACATTGTTTTTTGGGCTTTCGGCGCGCCACATAAATACACAAACTTACACACAAAAATATATCTTTACATGGGTACAATTAAAATAAACACAATAATATACACCAGGAGAATTGAAGCAGGAACACATGAGCACTTTGCCAAAAAATGCGAGAAAAATACAGGACACAATAACGCCATGTTTCCGCTGCGTCGTTAAAGAACTTGCATTGCTCTTCTTATTGAACTGAGTGGCATTGGTAGTCTAGTGGTTATACAGGATGCCCATTGCAGGTCGGGTCGGGTCGATCGCCTGACTCGTCACCTGAAAACAAACACGTTTGTTTTTTAGTCGAGGAGTCGTGCGCGATCTGCTTGTGCCACGATAACTGCTCTGCACTCTCAATGTGGCCAGCAAACCGATTGGACCCCACCCGATCCCTAGATGGGCACCCCGTTTCTGACTACCGGACGCGTACTCTTGAGATTGCAGAATCGGGTGTTCGAGCCTCAGCTCGGTCCGATGCTGTGTCCTTTAGAAAATCTCTTAACACAACTTTCCCACTTCGCTCTGTCTCTTCAGAGATGGACGTTAAACTCTGAGGTCCCGCCTCGTAAATAACCTGAGAGTTCTGATAGGGGCCTTACACGTATATTATTTCATCCTTTTCTCCTTGAACTCGCGAACTGCCTGACCTTTTTAAAAATTGTTTCCACCAAAACGTATTATTGTGACCTTGTCTCGCGCCGTGACCTCTTTCTACGTAGGTCATGTGGGCGTAGACAGTTGACCCGGAAGTCTTCCCGTTGTTGTTTATCCAGCGCGTGCCCCGCGCAATCAGACGATTGGGGAAACGCGTGCTTAAGATCGTGCTGTTTATACCAAAAGGCGGGTCTGTTGGTCTCGGAAGTGGGGGACTGGAGTACAACAAGACGGCGAAAAAGCCAGATTGACTCCGGCACTCTTTTTAGTTTATGTCTGGAAAGTCTTTTGGTTATAGGGTAGATGTAGGAAAGAGTAGAAGTAGAGATGGGTGGAAGAATGGATGGATGGATGGATGGATGGATGGATTTATAGTTGGGTAGATGGCTATAGGTGGGTCTTTTAGATGTATTTTTATCCATTTGTATATTCACATACAGTATAATCTATATTATTATGTATACATGATGGATCATATGAGTTCGTTACGTGTTCGTTCACACACACAAACACTCGTGCGCACTCATACACGCGCGCACACACGTACACGTACATTCTGACACACATACACTAACGATAGATAGATAGATAGATAGATAGATAGATAGATAGATAGATAGATAGATAGATAGATAGATAGATAGATAGATAGATAGATAGACAGATAGACAGACAGACAGACAGACAGATAGATAGATAGGCAGCCAGTTAGATATAGATAAATACTTGTGAATATAACTATAGGGTTATATCATATTATTACATAGATTCTAAACCGGCACAATATGTTCAAATAGTCAGACAGACGTCCAGGTATAGAAATAGACAGGCACACGAACAGAAGAACGAACTAGGCGGCTGGGAGAAAATTTGGCCTACCTTTTGTGCCCTCTCTCGAACCCCCCCCCCACGTACAACGGGTTATGATAAAGCAAATTTAATACGTAAATACATATTCTATAGTGTGTTTACTCTGGTCCGCTAGCATTGGACCGCTATCTTTTCTGGTTGTTTCGTGGTGCGCATTCTCTCACAGGTTTCTGAATCCGTGTTTGCACAGTGAGTTCTAGTTCGTTAAATAAATATGAGACAAAAATTAACTTTTCAGGGTTTTAAAATCAAGGGCACCTTTTCTCAGACAATTTCACTCATGTATGCACACGTTTTAAGCCATATCCAAACCCGTGAAGGAAAAATTATAATGTAAAATATAATTATTCTTAAGTCGAGAATTGTCTTACCAACACTCTTCCATATTTTTGGGGTTCACCCCACCCCCCTCCTACTATATCAACCTTGTCTAATTCCGTTTATCCATCTGTATAATTTGAGTTATCAGTCTTGTCGCCTATTCCAATGTCAGTTTTTGCAGCAATACATGTTCCATCCTGTGTTTTCCGCATCATGTTACACTTTTCAGTACTCCTTGCATTTTTCTTTAGGATGTCACAATTTAAAAATAAAAAAGTGAAGTGGGCATTAACTATTGAAGAACATAATTATCACGCCCGACCAGAAACAGATCAAATTAAATGTTCAGGCAAATTTCGAACCATCTCATAAGAGTCAGAGGCGTGAATTTGCATTTTATAGCGATACGTTCTGTTGCCTAACTTTTAAATTTTCAGGTACATGTAGTGAAAACGGAATTTGAAAAAAAATTGTATGAATAACGATGTGTGCTTCTTTTTATGAAGAGCCCCAAAACAGCTCGTCTATAATTGTCCGATGACTGGGACGAGTGTTCTTTACGATTCAATGCATCAAAACCTGCCCTGAAAATACCTGTTGCCATTGTGTACATTCAATAGAACTTGAAATTTGTGCAAAGGCATTTATTACCTACTTCTAGATCGTTTTTGTATTGCAGTATGGCACGTGTGTGCGTTCAACAAAACTTGAAAACTTTGCACAGGCCTTTTTACCCCCTACTTCGGGATCGTTTTTGCACTATAGTGCGGAACGTGAAATCTTCCTTCGAGTACTTTTGTCTTCACAGCGTGTCAATGTGGAGTGTTCCGACGAGAGTCTGAAAAGAATGAACCATTCTGCTGCTGGTGGTAACATAAAAATCAATCTAAGTTATGAGGATTTTTGTGGTGCAAAAGGGGGTTGCGAAATAAGGGGTGATTTTTTTTTTTTTTGGGGGGGGGGTTAGTTGTTTAAAGGGGAAGGGGCGAACATGTGTGTGTGTGTGTGTGTGTGTGTGTGTGTGTGTGTGTGTGTGTGTGTGTGTGTGTGTGTGTGTGTGGGGGGGGGTTGTACGTTAAGGGGTTTGGGGAAGGAAGGGGTTGGTTTTTCTATTTGGTGAAAGTTTTACGGCACTCCAACTACTCAAAAAAAAGGTAATAAGATCGCACTGCGGAAAGGGTGAGGGACGAGGAGGTAAAGTCGGGTGGTTGAATGGCAGGGGATTGGGGGAGGGGGTGGACCGACAAACCTTCTGTTCTCCAAGGAGCCCGAGAATGCTGCCGTGCCGAGGCAGAGCGACGTATCTGCACTTTTTATGATTTTGAGTTACGTCACGCTGCCATTGAAAATATGGGCATGGTCCTTCGGTTACGTCTGTTTGCCATAGTGAAATATCCTAGTTGTAGTGCAGATACGTCTTCCTGCCTTTGACACAAGATGCTGAATGGGTATAGGCGTCCATTTAAACGGAGATGCAAAAATTTTTGCAGATACATCGGTCTGCCTTGGCACTGCAGCATGATGACGTAATAGGGGGGTTGCTTGTCGAGTAGGTCCGCAGTTGGGAAGTGGAGACTGAGTGCAGTTAGGGCGCCCTACTCAGTGCAGGAAGGTGACAGAGTATTCAGGTAAACTGTAGTGCTGGGTAGTTAGGTTCCCGATTATTGAAAGCTAGGAATCGTGGGAATCGACTCCGAACCCAATTACTTACTTTTCTAATGATGTTATTTCTTCCGGCGGTTACCTGGTTGGCTCTGAATATCTCCAGGATTTAGGATAACCTTGAATTCGGAACACAACGAAGCATCAACTTTTATTTTTCAAATATAAAGTCTTTTTAAAAAAAAAGAAGAATTTAATGATTAATGTAACTGGTAACCGTTGGTTTACGTAAAAAGGAGTCGGTACCTTTCTTCAGTAGCATTAAGGAATCTGTTACGGAATCGATTCTTCGCCCAGCTCTAGTAAAATGGAATGTGGCCGATACTCCGATACCGTTCCCACAGCTCTCCGATTTCTAGGGAGTCCTTCTCTGATACTCAACCGAAATCCTTGTTTGAGATTTTGTTTTTAATAAAGTGAAGCGCATCGACTCAATACTGGTAATTAATACTTTTTTTAAAACGTAGCTGTTTTTTACAGCTCCATCGAAATAGTTTAGATCATAGAAGGCAGGGATCGATCTGCAAGTAAATGGCCAAACCTGTGTTGAGAGAGAAAGCTGTAAGACCGAGATACTAGAAGTCTTGTCTCTACCCGGAAATTGAACTTGGGTCTCCTGTTTACTCCTTCAAGCGTCTAATCTACAGGTTATTTAGTGCAGGAAAATACGTTTTGACAGATAGACAGGGCAGGGGGCAAACGCTTGATAGGCAGCCAGAAACAAGAGAAGAAGAGAAGAAAACACGAAGAACAATACAAAATGTTGTTCCTTCCTAATCAACCTCAAGGTAATCCAGGTTTATGGCGGTGCTGATAAGGGTACTATTGTCAGATTGCTTGCCGTTTCACGATAGCCGAGTGACACCGACTGACCCCAACCTCATTTCTGAACTTGCTACGACCGAAAAGAGAGTGTAAATGAACACATTTCTGAACCTGCTACAACCGAAAAGAGCGAGTAAATGAACACAACACCCTCACCCCTCTTCCCCCGAACACAGACGTGTATGCATGTGCTGGTTGGCGGGTGCTCTGGTGTGGTATGCTTCTTTTTTCCTATCAGACATCTATCGTCCTTATCTTCCCTTCTTCTTTTTTATGTTTGTTACTCTCTTGTAACGCCTCTGATCTTCTTTGTGCTCACATGACCCTATGCAGTTGCGAGCGCCGTAAAACCTCTACTAAAACTAACTACTGCACACACCATCGCACTCATGCACAGTTTCCAGCTTAACCTTATTCCCCCC
>NW_004797496.1:333396-333836 GCF_000002075.1 Aplysia californica | reverse complement strand
CTCTCTCTCTCTCTCTCCTCCCTTGTCTCTTTCTACTGGTCCCTCTCTCCCCACCTCTCCCGAACACTACCCCGCCCTTCCATCTCGGTCTCTGTCCCTCACGTTTCAAGTCTCATTCCTTCTTTCCCTCTCCCACTTTTCTTTCATTTTCCCGAACAACCCCGTACCCCTCAACCACTTCCGAAACTCCTATAAGCCACCCCCCCCCCTTCCTCCTCTTTATCTCAGTCAATCTTCACTTCATCACGTTCTTCTTTCAAGCCTTGTTATTTTCGGACGTGTAAAAAACGCTGATTTTGCACAATAATGAGTGCACTCGTTGATGAGAGATTGTTATTACGAGTACTGTTAGTGGTAGTGGTGGTGGCAGGGATTTATTGACCGTGTCTTAGTTAAGTGTGACTGTATAGTATGTGTGTGTGTGTGTGTGTGTGTGTGTG
>NW_004797496.1:329146-330806 GCF_000002075.1 Aplysia californica | reverse complement strand
GCTGCTGTTTTAGCATCTCTGTGATATTTCAAGAAAAGGCTGATGAGAGAAATGGAGAAGGTGGCGGAGCTGTTGCAATTGAACAATTATTTCTTTTTACCTCATTTTTAAATGCATCTTCCATTATGAAACACCTGCTATCCGGCGTCAGCATTTGTGTCTAATAATTGATGAACGCGCCGGGGGTAACTCCCAAAGTTGTTTTAGAACATGGATTTCCTAACTCAGGTGCAATACTTTCCTGTGAGGGGTTGGAGGAAGGGGGTGGGGGTGGAGGAGTGGAGTGCGTGAGTCCGTCCTAAGGAAGTAGAGATAAGGAAGCGCCTTTCTAGAAACTCTCTGGTAACCATCTTCTTCTTTCTCTTCCTCTTCTTCTTCTCATTCATCTCTATATGATATCCCCGTCTCTAGTGAATCCCCATAGAGTTTTGGGTCTGCCTCCTTAGGGTTGGGCCAATATTTTCATCTAAGAGCCTCGAGCATTGGACATGCTTGCAGCAGATGGTTGCCTGTTTCCTTGCCGGTTCCGCACTGACACTGCTCTGAGTTACCGAACTTCTGGTAACCATCAGACAATAGGAAAACATAAGCAGGCGTTCCATTCGAGTGTTCAAGACATTTCTGAACCCAAGTATGTACACAGGCATACAGATGTACAAATAATACAACCCGCGGAATGACGAAATCCATAAGGACACTACGTGAATGATCTCAACAGTGGTATAGTGCCCTGATTTTGAAAGAATGTTTATAGAGAACTTGAAGGAATTCGTGACAGGAAAAAGGCCAGGATAATTACACGGTTTTTGATAGTGTCAGAGAACAGAAAATATAAGTGGTCTTGCGTCTTTGAAAGGGAGATAGAGGGAGGGAGAGAAAGAAAGACATAGAGTGAGAGAGAGACAGAGACCGAGGGCGAGTGAGCGAGCGAAAGATAGAGCGAGCGAGAGGGCAAGAGATACCGAGATATAGCGAGAGAGAGAGAGAGAGAGAGTTAGAGAGAGAGAGAGAGAGAGAGAGAGACAGAGAGAGAGAGAGAGAGCAAGAGAAAGATAGAGCGACCGTGATCGCCGATGTCTTTTTCAGCTCTTGCACGGAAGTGGTCTATATATAGCGTTTGTATTTTTCTATTGTAAATGTGTTGCGCCATCATTTATACAACTCAGACATTTTAGGAGGCGGGCTGCTTTTACACTGTCTATCAGGAAAAATATGGGGCAGGAGAGCCAGAGGAAGGCAACGAATAACATGGATTGAAAAACTGGATGAAAAAGTTCTTCCCACCCGGAGATTGAACTCAAGTCTTCTGCAAGCGCCCAACCCGCAAGAACGAAGAAATCGTTCGATAACCGTTTCTGGCCCTCCTAAAGCATTGTACCGTGGGACAAGTACCCTACTGCCACACTTCTCTACTCTCGTGTCATATTCCTCTCAGTGACCTTTACAGTTGTAATATTTGCACTTTTATAATTCTGTCGTATTAGAGAGGGAGATAGAGGGAGTGAGAGAAAGAGAGACATAGAGTGAGAGAGATAGAGAGACCGTGAGTAGGTGAGCGAGTGAAAGATAGAGCGAGCGAGAGGGCAAGAGATACCGAGATATAGCGAGAGAGAGAGAGAGTGAGAGAGAGAGACAGAGAGAGAGAGAGTGAGAGAGAGAG
>NW_004797496.1:324786-327392 GCF_000002075.1 Aplysia californica | reverse complement strand
CTCTCTCTCTCTCTCTCTCGCTCTACCTCTCTCGCTCTCGCTCTCCTAATACAAAACATTGATTCAAACTGTAATAAATACCACCCCCTCTTCCCCCCAAAAAATTTTTAAAAAAAATAAAAAATACACCAAAACAAACCCAAACTATTTCTTCTCTTGCTATGTGAGCGTCATAAAAACTCACTTGAAAATAATGGCTTACTTGAAAGAATAAATAGAACACTTCAACATGCTGGAATGCAGACGGGGTGTACAAGGCAAAGAACAAAATCATGTTTCTTAACCTTGGAAGAAAACTACAAAAGAAAGTACAAAAACACTTTAGCCTTTTCGACGTTTCTCATTTCTGTGACACAATATGTGAGGTAGCGTGGTGGAGTCAGGCTCTCGTCAAAATAATTAAAGTGAAGAAACTTGCTTTTTTCCGCAGGTTTGTGATTCTTTATGGAATTTTTGTTTTTTGGCCCAACACCTTTCATGCCCATTAAAGAACTCATTTCTGTGTGAATTTTTCTGAAAAACGTTGATTAAAGGCACAAAAAAATTTAATTTTCTATTACCACGGACTCTTAAGCTAAGTAAATAACTAATCTTTGGCAGCAATTTTCTCACTAATTTTACCTCTGAAAACAGGTGACCCCAACCTCCTTCTTTCGCAAATATCTCAATTTGTATTCAAGATAAATGGATGTTTTTCACCAGAATAAAGACAAGTGAACAAGCTGTAAGGATATACCAATAACTCTACATGCCCTAAAATTGACGAGAGCCTGATTCCACCACGCTGCCTCACATATGGTTCTTAGCCACTGTTGTTTACCCCTGGTCCCAAGACAAGAGCTCTTTGTATGGCAGTCTGTACGAGATAGGATCTGATTTCTCATTGTATTTACAACGAGCAGCAACTAAAGACGACCTTGGAAGAAGCTCTCCGTCTTGTCGAAGATAACAGGTGTTCCGAGCTGTATGGAGTTGATGGTATCAGACCACGATGGATTCGCTCCGAGTTTTAGTGGAATCAGACCACTATACATTATTTCTTCTCTGGGTTTTAGTTGTATCAGACCACTAAACATTCTCTTTGGGTTTCGCCATTATCAGACTATGATGCATTCTTTCAGAATTTGTTTTGTTTGTTTTAGTAAGGTTTTACAGCGCTCGCAACTGCATGAGATAGTACGAGCGCCAAGGAGTGGAGATCAACAGAGAAATCCAAACGGGGAATCCGGCTTTTACGGGGTGCCCACTACGGCTAGAACGGGCCGATCGCCCGACTCGGTCGCCTGGAACTGAAAACAAACAAAAGAAGTAAAGAAAAAATTACGATAGTAAGGATAAGGGGAAAAAAAGGAGAAGTTAGTTCCCTTAAGTTGTTCCGGCACTGTATGAGTATGACACTGATACATCAGCCCATTTACAATTTTTACTGTGCATAAGAACATGTTAATATCCCCCCTTTGGGAAAGGCCTAAACATACTTTCCGTCAGTAACACTGCCCTGGTGGGGTTTCAGGGTTTTGGTTGTATCATACCACTATATATTCTCTTGGGGTTTCATTGGTATCAGACCACCATGAATTCTCCAAGCGTTCTCGTGATATGAGTCCATGATGAATTCTATCGGGGTTTTAGTGATACCAGATCAAAACTAATTCCCTCTGGTTTTCAGTGGAATCATGCGACCATGAATTCTCCCGTGGTTTAAATGTCTTTTTCTGGTTCTTGTGTTGTGATTTCGTTTATCGTGAACCTTTTACGCGGTCGCTTGCTTCGATGCGCCTCTTTTTCTTCTGTACATTCGGAAAATTCTAATGCGATATCAAAATGTCTGTTTTTAAATGAGGAACAGTTAGTAGATAGTTCAGGGAGCAATAAAATGTCGGGTGAGGGGTGTGCATGAGCTGGAATATCTGTTAGCACAAGGAATGGCGCAAAGAACACTGCGAACTTTTGGGGTTTTTTTGCAAGAAAGGGGGGGGCAGGGTGATGGAGAAGGTTGTAGTGCAGTAGAGGCCATTGGCTTTTAACCCACTTTCTGGTCGTCAATTTACTGAACCATGATCGCAAGATTGTAAGGTTGATAACATGCTCCTCTGGGCGAAAGTTTACTTTCCTTGCCTTCCTGAGTTCGCATATCATAAAAAAAGCTCTACTGTCATCTCGTGAAACAGGATGTACAGAAATGACTGCTGATATGTGAACAGATATTAACGCTGGTATGTCTACCCTTTCTAAACTAGGGCGTACACGGTTAATACACAGGCGTATACACAAATACATACAAAGAATTATTGTGATTGGTTTTATTCAAACAAATACGCCCCTTCCTTGTCCTGCCAGACGGTCTTCATGTTCTATGGGTTTTTTTTCTCACTCCCTCTCTCTCTCACTTTCTCCCTCTCTCTCTCACTCTCTCTCTTCCCTCCATCTCTCTTCCCTCCATCTCTCTCTCTCTCTCTCTCTCTCTCTCTCTCTCTCTCTCTCTCTCTCTCCCTCTCTTTCTCTTTTTCCTGTTTTGTTGTACTATCGCTATCTATCTATATGTCTATCTGTCTGTCTGTCTGTCTAACTGTCTATCTGACCAGAGAGAGAGAGAGAGAGAGAGA
>NW_004797496.1:322441-323482 GCF_000002075.1 Aplysia californica | reverse complement strand
CCCCCCTCTCTCTCTCTCTTTCTCTCTCTCTCTCTCCCTCTTTCTCTTTTCTTTTCACTCCCTCTTTACATCTCTGCGTCTCTCTCTCTACTTCTCCCCCTCTTTGTCACTGTATCTCCCTCCCTCTCTCTACCTCCGCTCCTGTCTTTCTCTCTGTCTTTTTATCTATCACTCTCTGGCTAAAATTATAATGTTTCCATTATTTGATCATTAACACTATCATTGCCTGGCCATGAACTCAATCCGTTTTTGATCATGAATGCAATCTGTGACTATGAAGACAATCGTTGTTTGTCCCTAAACACACTCTTTGTTTGACTATGAACTCAACCGTTGTTTGACCACTTTGTTTTACCATTAATACAATCTTTGTTTGGCCATATATTTTTTAACATGAATACAGTTTTTGACCATGAACACAATCGGTTTTTTTGGCCACTTTGTTACCAATTACAAAATCTTTGTATGACCATTAACATAATTCTTGTATGACCACGATCACAATCTTTGTTTGACCATGATCACAATCTTTGTATGACCATTAATTCAATTCTTCTATGACCATGGTCACTATCTTTGTTTGACCATGATCACAGTCTTTGTATGACCATTAACACAATCTCTGTTTGACTATGATCACAATCGTTGTTTTTTCCACTTTTTCTTGACCATTAAACCAATCTTTGTTTTGACCATGATCACAACGTTTGTTAGGCCGTTAACGCAATCTTTGTATTACCTTTAATACAATCTATCTTCTTTTGCTGTTTTTTCCAGGTAGGTCAATCTGAACATCCCAAGCCGGTTACTGAACAGGTCAGTTTATTTTTTCACGTTGTCAGACACAGCTCTAGCGAGAATGTGTGGCATGTGTCTCCTGCTTATCTAAATCCACTGGTGGAACATTTTCTACCATATTGAAAAACAGGAAGTTGACCGCTTACTTCACGAAGTTCTGATCTATGAAGCATACGGGCTGTCGTGTTGTCCCTACGAAGAGAAGGAAGCTTTTGTGCAAACATCTTCTAAGTCAGCCGCCTC
>NW_004797496.1:319978-320523 GCF_000002075.1 Aplysia californica | reverse complement strand
AGAGACAGAGACAGAGAAGGAGTGAGAGAGAAAGAGAATCAATTAGATAATTAGAACACACAGACACAAACACACACATGCGTACACACATACCCACACATGCAAACACAAACATACACACACACACACACACACACACGCACAAGCACAAGCACACACACTCACCTTCATTCGTTAATAAAATAAACGATTATCATTAAAAAATCTAACAGAAAACTTCACTGGGAATCTCCAAACAAACGAATTAATAATCGAACTCGTGAAAACAAGGTAAGCTACTTTTCTGCCTGATTTCAAATGAATCCTTTGACGTTCTTGATCGCTTGTTTGTTCGCGCCGTTTTAATCATTGTCAAGAAACACGACATTCAAAACAATAAATGAGGATAATCATGCTAAATCGAGATGTTTTCGTGACAAACTGTCGCCCACGAGGTAGATTCATCACGCCTGTCCAGTTACTTTGTGACAAGAGATGCCATTTATTGTTTGCACAGAAGAAGAATGGTGTTGACCTCTATATTCAGCTCTCCGTTGGGCTGAGTG
>NW_004797496.1:317874-319249 GCF_000002075.1 Aplysia californica | reverse complement strand
CACACACACACACACACACACACACATACATACTCTCTCTCTCTCTCTCTCTCTCTATCTATCTCTCTCTCTCTCTCCACGCCTACTTTCTGTCCGGCATTCTACAGAAGTCGAGAGGTCGCGACCCCTTCTATTAATATCCTATCAAAACCTGGTCCCAGTCCAAATGTCTTCTCGAAAATAGACAAGCTCTTATTTGTTTCGGATATCAAACATATTAGCGTCCATGTGTGCCTTCACGCCGACAGAAATTTCGCTTCCCTTCAGATCCCATCTGCGCAATTTCCATCTCACAGGAGCTGCCTGCTTCTTGCCCTGTGTTTTTCTCATTGCTTTTGTGATATGATTTATTTTTAATCTCTGTCGCAGAGGGCAAGGTGAATTATTTTCAGGTGTTTGAGCTCGAATGGGAAAGAAGTAGGCAGAGGCATCGGCTGTCCGGGATAACAACATAAACAGTGACAACGGTTGCAATGTAAATTTGACACCTTTGGAATGCTGAAGCTGCTGTTGTTTTCTTTACCTTACTTTCTGGGCCAAAAGAATTCCGCGTGTTCTGTTCTTGTGGCAAAAGCAGATGGGGGGAAAGAAAGAGATGCTCCTGGTTCTGCAGATATTTCATCATCGTTCTCTGATTTCCAGACTTCTTTTTCCTTCTCTTTCATGACGTTGGATTGCTTCTGAATGGTCTACCTTTTGTTTACTTGTCTTCACTTTTTGACCCCCCCCCCCCGCCCCCATCCCTTCTCCCCTTCACTTTATCTCTCATCCTCTATTTCTCTTTCTTCCTTTTTCATCCTTTCTGCACTCTCTCTCTCTCTCTCTCTCTCTCTCCATGCCTTCTCTTCCCTCTCTCTTGTGTCCGCTTTTATCATCATTTCCTTTAAGTTATTCCCCCTCTAACTTCATTCTCCTGTATCTGGTTATTCCTTTTCGGCCACTTCCTCTACAACTTTTAACTTCGCTACACCAAGGCAGGACATCAGTAACGTGATTGTTGATATTCCTTCCTTTTACTCCTTCTTCCTATCAATCAATTTCTTTTTGCTCACCTTACCTCCAGATTTCTCATTCCCCGCTGCTTATCCCGTTTCCTTTCCCTCTCATTTGCCATGTCACATTCTGACCCGTGAGCCCCATTGAGATAACAGCGAGAGCCCACCGGTTTTAATTGCGTTTCTCAAAAAGAAACTTCCACTTCAAGGACGGGAACGAATAAGGAAACGTTTGAAACTCGCATTATGTTGAATACCCCCCTTCCTACGTGTGATATGAAAGTTAAACCCCCCCCCAAAAAAAACAAAACAAAACAAAAACAAAAACGAAACAAAATACCTGTCGACCTAGTTTTCGAAAAAGACAATTTTGACCTCAC
>NW_004797496.1:310494-314166 GCF_000002075.1 Aplysia californica | reverse complement strand
ATAGGGGTGGGGGTGGGGTTGTGGGGGTTGGGGCGTAGATGAAATACGTGAACCAAAAAGCAGCTTGCTTGAGCAGTAAAAATATCACGCTTCAAGAAGATCAGTTGATATGAAAGAAGACTGCGATGGCGAGGCCTGAGAGAGAATCCGAGAAAGAAGGGTATGCGTCAAACGTTGTGAACTCGGAGACTGTTGTTAGTGGGAAAGAACGTTCTGGTGTCTGTTTTGCTGTACTTTACGACACTAGCTGCCAAATATATGACAGCTCCTTTCATCCTTTCTGGTGAACCTGGAGCAGGGGACAAAATCTGGCCACCTTCACCTTGGTAAGATGTTAGGCAGGTTCTGGGGCGGTTGCCTGGTTGCATGCAAATACGAGCCAAAATCCAAGACAAAACAAGATCTATTTTTTTTTCCGAAATTGTTCGAGATGGCTCTTGCACGAATCCACCTTTGTAACTAGTTTGATGTTAATTTCGTGAAAATATATAAAGTCATTCTTTCGTCACCACCCACGGGACTTTCCCTTGTACAAAAACACACCGTCCCTCTGGTTTTGCGTTTGTTTTTAAAGTTGATATGCTGTTTATATTCTCGAGCCTAACAGAAAAGTGTTCTAATGACGTCTTTTCAACGGGTCAAGAGTTCAAATGGCATTCACGTACAAAATAATAAACCGTGTATGCTTTTCTCAGCTGTCTATGACCCTTACATATAATGTAGGTAAATGTTTACATAGTAAAGCATGTGGTTTATCAGCAGGAAACGAGTAAGGTTCGGTTTACACACGACGTGCTTCCAGAACCAGCTGTCAAGCGTTAAAAACCGAACGCTTAAAGTACAAGGGTATAATTTGGTCGCTTTTAAAAGGACAACCGGGCTATCCCAGATTTCCGGGGGTTTTCAGAAATCTTGACCTACTCCATAAGTGGACATTGCCCTACCTATAGGAGAAGTTTGGTTTCATTGGTGTGTATATTTTATTGGTGTTAGATAAAACTTTCCTTGTCTTTTAAAGAAACTGAATAAGGGGCTAAAACTTTACCTTCTGTTTTCTCCAAACAGCATAGTTTGGGATAGCCCCTTCTGCTTGAAAGCGACAATTTGTAACTCTGAAATATCACCCTTCCTTTTACCGGAAAAATTATTGAAATCAATAGTTCAACCTTGTTTATTCGTGTCGATACAGATGAAAGTAATTTCTCACTCGCACTTGTTGAACCGAGCTTGACATGCGCGGGGTGAGCAATAAAATGGCTCTATGTGTACCTTGTATACGGCATTCGTAAAACGAGAAGCTGGTAGATTTTTGTCGAAATTATTAAAGAGTTCAGCTCGGTAAGGCGGAAGTGCTTCATTTCTCGTACAGAGTCTCCTTTGTGTTTTATGCACTCTGACGCACGCATACGTGATACTGTGAAAAAACATTTTAACGGTTGCGACATTTATAGGCAGATGCTTGTGTGGCACGTTTAGAAAGCAAAGACACCTGGTTCGAATCCAGCAGCTGTCATTTTTTTCAGCTTAATTAAGAGTATACCTCTCAACCTAAAAATACCTTTAAAAACACGAAAACAAAACACAAACAAGAGAAAAACCCATAACCCATAACATAGTTATAATTTGTTTCGTGCTTATCAGACTTTTTCTTGTCTCCCAACTTTTCTAAACACAAAACAAAACAAAACAACCCCTCCCCCACCCAAAAAACAACAAACACAGATGTTTTATAACCCCCTAAAAATACTATAGAGTTTGTAACAAAATCCCCGTTTTGATCGAATTTTTCCTCTTTTTGATGGAATTTGGTTTCTCCAAGCACTTTATCACCTTTTGGAATGCAAGTGTTTTGCTATTAAGCCCTTAGCCGCCTCTACCCGAGACTGTCCTGGCTCTTTGGTTGGATTGTGGAGCAGGTCTGCCAATCGAAGGGTTAACAGAAAGAATTGTATATTCAATAGGGCGTCTCTCCAAAGGCAAAAGATAGATACTACTTTATTGTCCGAGGGGGAAATCTTTCTTGGCTGTATAGGACCTTAAAGACGCATGCAAGTATTCATAGAAATTGAATTAAAATGTATTACTCTCATTGAAATTCAGTATGAAAAGAAATATCACAACAGATGGATCATTCAAATACATGCAGGAATTAAATTTCAAGACATTTGGAGCTATATAGAAACATACTCGAAATAAACAATACGCATTGATGAATATTCTGACAATAGCCTTATACAAGATGTCAAGACACTACTTTTGTATCTTTCTTTCTTTATTTTTTTAGTGGTACATATCTGCCGCTGTGTGATCTCACTATTTGTGCGGAAAGGAGGTGTGGTGGGTCGTTTGTAATGCTGTTTATCTTTTTAATACTTGAAAGTATCCTAAACAGCAAAGTCGGGGTTCAAGCCTCGGTTCGGACACGAATTTTGTTCGCCCCCCACCTGCCCACCCAGCAGTAATGGATACCTGACTTCGAGTTGGGGAAGTAATGGCGGCGTGGAAAGGAACTGGCCACCCTACCACACTATGCTGAATGCCCAGGAAGTTGTCTCACTAATAAAGCAGTCCCCAATGTCCGAATCGGATGCGGGAACAACTTTACTTTACCCTAAATAGCACGGTCACCCGCTTCCCCATTTTCTGTTTTCTGAAGGAACATGCATTAGTAGTCCGATACCTGCTCTTAACTGTTCTATTTTCAACTTCCCATGCACTCTATATTATGTTTTTATCTTTTTATTTCTTTGTACTTTGCTAGATTGTCGGCTTTGTTTACCGGACTATGAAGCGTAACGGTTTTTACAGCCTGTTAACAAAGTACGAGCTTTACAGTCGCTCTTTTAACGTCCATAGCAATGAGATTTGCGCGGTGGAACTTTATCCTATCTGATACCAGTATAATGTGTGGTAACAAAACACTTTGTGAAGAAAATATGCGGATTTCTGTCAATTCTCCAAACAGGCAGAAGAAAGCACAACATTAAAATGTAAATTGCGAATCTTGTAAGACATTTTTTTTATTTTACCACGTGCAAGCAAAGACGGCCCATCTCGCCTCTGCGGATTATTTAGAGAAACCGTAATTTCCTCACACCCTTTACAATTAAACTTCTTATCTTGCATAAGAAAAATAAATCTGTTCTCAATACTTTTCTCATCTCTTTGCCCTGGCAGACAGGCTTTGATGTATTGCGTTTGCTACATTCTTAAGAAAACTGAAATGCATGATCGTTATCATGAGATCGCTCGAAGTTGCGGAGAAATTGAAAACCGGCTGTTTTCTGTGATGTCTTGTCTCGAAATTTTTCGACGCGTAAGAGAACTAAGAGTCAAAGCTGTTGTCTTCTTTTTCAACATCTACGTAATTTGTTAATTAAATCTTTTTTGTTTGTTTTAGTAAGTGTTTTACGGATCTTGCAACACAATAAGGTCATATAAGTGCCGAAGATTAGAGGTGTTACAAGAGAGTAACAAACACAAAAAAGCAGGAGGGTAGAATATAGAGACGATAGAATTTGTATAGGAAAGAATGAGCAAACCGCACCAGAGCACCAGCCAGCCAGCCACGTTAAATCTTTATGTAGAATAGGGTGAAGCTTAATGAGGGGGTGGGAATGGTCATAATGTGTGTGTGTGTGTGTGTGTGTGTATGTGTGTGTGTGTACGTGT
>NW_004797496.1:305983-309179 GCF_000002075.1 Aplysia californica | reverse complement strand
CCCCCGTCCGTGCACATTTCCCCTCGTGTTTTTTTTTCAACGGTGTTGGTTGCTAATTGTGTTCTGTGTATTATTCTTTTTTCTCCATGAATCCCACTTCATTTCCTCTCTTTCATTCTCTATGATCATTTTCGATGACTAGCTCTTTAGTACAATATGAACGTGACAAACACTTTGACCAAAGCATCAATGTAGGCTATGACTTATTACTGGTTACTTTTTAATTTACTCCTTCACAAGTACACGTGTTTATTGTCTCACAAAATGGCACTCTTCTGGTCTAGAGGTTACAGTGTTCGCTTCTCATTCAATGAGTCAGGAATTTGAATCCTGACAGCGACGGAAAATTGTCTACTCTAAATGTGTCTCCTTTTATCTCTTTTCCTGTTTTCTGACCGTTATGTCGTTTGCTTTCGTCTCCACTTTCAGTCCCCGCCCCCTCCCCCCTTGGCCCCCTCTGGGTTCCTGACTCTTTTTTACTGCCTTTCTACTGCTACTCCTTGGCTCCTTCTCACTGCTGTCTTTCAGCCACACCCTTAATCATATGGTAGTTAAGAATAGTAAGATTTAACACCTAACTTCCTTCTCTAATCCGAATGAAAAATCTGGGAGGCCCCGTGTTCAAGTTGCGCACGTTAACGATTTCTTGGTGGTCGTAAAATCGATAAGGGTAGGCTTCGGCCACCACCCGGGCAAAATTCAAAATGAATTCCTACCAAACTGAAAATGCTTAATGTCTCCAGCGCATTCATATGACCTAATGCAGTTGCGAGCGCCCTAGAACACTTACTAAAACGGCAACAGTCTCAGGCGAGGCGGTGAGAGAGTTAACTACCTCCGCCAATCACTTCTCTTACCATTTCTCTCTCCGTGTTTTCAAACTAGCGCTAGATTCCACGAAAATATATTTTCTTTCGTTTCTGGCACCGACTACCCTACATTTTTGGCACTTGCACCTAGGAATGATAACGACAATTACAAAGAAAAAAGTTTGATCTCCACTTAATTTTTTCAGAACATCGTATATAAAGTTCTAATATTTGTTTTTATTTCTTGATTCAGCTTATCGTCTTGTTAATCTTTTGAAATGTCCTTGAAATACAAAGCAAAAATGTTTGAAGTGCTCCATAAAGAAAGAAGTCTGCGACGTTTTTATCTTGACGTTCATCAAAGCTGCCCAAAAATCTAGAAATATTTAAGGAATCCTTTTCCCAACCTGCTTGAACATCGATGGCTTTGTGATCCCAGAGTTAATGAGCAAAGTACAGTATTGGCTTATCTTTATGTTGTTATCATCCTTGGCAGTTATGTACTTTTGATCAATTTTAATGTAGAATTCTTGAGATTTCGATTTGTTAAAAATGTGTAAAGAGTTTTCTCTTTATCTCGAGGGCTCATAGATCTATTTCTTTCCCCCGTATTTAATCTTTTTCTGTTCCCGATAGAGGTATGCTTTTCAGAAGGCTATACATCTGATTAGGTGGGAATTTAGAGATTCAGTTAGCCATTTGGCAGTTCTTCAGTTTTGACTTCGTTAAAGTGGAGCTGTGAAAGAACGATGCCAAGTGGGAATTCTGGAAGTACATGTATTAACCAATTAGAAAGTGTGGCTATGACGATGGTGTATTTACAAAGAAGACATTTTAGTAATGGAAATAATTCACAGATCAAAATAAAAAATGGAAAGGGAATAAAAACATACACAAACACATTTTAATTTGTCTTCGCTCATTACGTTTAGAGTGCCTCCCGTACTTTGAGCTGTGATTGCATACCCATCTGAAAAAAGTGGCACTATTGCTGCTCTGCAACACTATTCCGTGCGAAAATGTGCGAACTGGTATAGTTTGATCGCCACTTGTAACGATCTTGTACGAAATTTCATTACAGCAAGAGTTGTTCAAGTGTTTCATACGGCGCAGTTGTATTGTTTTTGGCGTCGAGAATACGATTGCTTGTCACTTTCCTGGCTTGTCTTCAATTTGCTGATCGCTGACGAGTCTGTGTGGGCGAATGACGTCACAATGCCCATGAATGTGCGCCATTGAAGGGATGCAGGCGTTGCTAGTTATTGTTTTCGCCTCAAACATTTACTCTTTGAACACGCACAGGCTGCTTACTAGACAACGATTGAAGACATTAATATGTCCCTTTAGGATACTTAACAAAAAAAAGAAATATAATCTTCGCTGTTCGTACGCATTTTTTTCAATTGGCTTTTTCCTTTATCTGAAACGTAACTGCAACTCAATGTGCCCTACGAAATGCGTAAATTCTTATTTCTGAATAGGGAAAGGGTTTGTAATAATATTACTCTCCTGTGTAGGAGCACTATAAGCAGTGAGAGATAGAAGAAGAGAAAAAAGAATATGCATATTAAAATTGAGAGAAGACACATGTGAACATTTAAGTGAACTTGCTATTCCGCCGTTTAGGTATCAGTGTAACTGAAACATGGTATGGGTTTAACGCCCCTATCAACACTATTAGGTTATTTAAGGGGCGGGACCTCCAAGTTTAACGTCCGTCTCCGATAGGACCGAGCCAAGTGGGAAGTTCGTGTAAAGTGCCCTTCTCAAGGACACAACGTCGGCGAGTCCGGTAGCCTAACCACTAGGCTCCCGACGCCACCTCAGTGTAACTGCAACAGTGACTTATTCAATTTAGATCTTATAAGAGGCGGCTCCTTGAACCTTCAATGTCTAGGACGACTTTGGTAGGCTGAGATACAGCCTCCCAGTATATAGATACAGGGGTAGGCCTACTCGGTCTATAAAAAATACAACAACAACAACGACAACAAAAAATATAACCTTTCTTACTCGAATAGAGAATAGCGTCCCCGGAGTGCAACAGCAAAGAATCTAGCAGTTTCATTACTGATGTACCTCTACTACAGCAATTAGAATGAGAACGTTCGTTTCGATTTAAGTTAAACAAAAGGGAAAAATAAAAACCAAACAAAAACAAACCAACAACAGCTTTATTTTGGTGCTAACAACTCAAGCAGGGAGGGTGTCAGATTCTCGTCATTCTTTCTTCTTGACTCCTTTGCGCAGTTGAGGCGGTGCCATTTCCTGAGAAATAAACAGAGCGTAAGTGGAAGTATATGTCGCGGCGAAAAATAGCCCAGTGGGTCGGGGTTGAAGAAATCGGCCCTCTGCTCAGTGCTGATTGACTGCAGGAGGTGCTGCAC
>NW_004797496.1:302198-304622 GCF_000002075.1 Aplysia californica | reverse complement strand
GGACAGATTGGTGGATGGATTTATAGATAGATATATATTAATGCACTGATAGATAATATGATGTGAACGCGCGAACATGGGCGTATATGTGTATGTGTGTGCGCGCGTGTGTGTGTGTGTGTGTGTGTGTGTGTGTGTGTGTGTGTGTGTGTGTGTGTGTGTGTGTGTGTGTGTGTGTGGTTTATAGTTTGCGTATATGTACGCATCTGCTCCTGTACAATATTGTGCAATTTAATAATTTTTATTCCTTTAGAAGATAAAGGGTAGGTCCTTCGGTGCTCTTGGTGATGTTTAACACTGCAGAGCCACTGCTCCAAATAAGTGGCATTCCATTCTTTTAGCCATTCACAACATTGGCTTTCAATGATCCTCAAAAATGATTATGATAGTCTGGCATCCCCATGATATCCTGCGCCGTTCCTGAAGCGTTATTCATTTTAGGAATGGCATGGCATCTAGTGCCAAACCTGGATGCTTGTGAACCGGCCCATCTAGTTTGGCCTCTCCACCTAGATCTACCTCTGTTTATTTGTTTCTGTTGTGTGTTTTGTTCCTGTTTCGTTATTTTTATACCATCAGTTTATGATTTGTTTTCGCATTCCCGTCAGTCTAAGTTATTAAAAAATGCAAGGGATCACAGAAAAACAGACGAAAATGAATAGTATGTCGAAAGTACAATGCTATAATAGAGCATAACGACGGAAGCGAATAATATTATGATATGGCTACCCTAGTTATATCTTCTCTGTACCTAATTTTGAAAAATTTGATGTAAAAAAAAAAATGAGTTTCATAACACGTCAAGCTTTCTCGAATGCTATTCATTGAATATCTTGATAACGACTCCGAACAATCTAACGATAGAGCAGATAGAAAATTAATTGGTTTCTGACCTCATGGTCTTAGTAACTCAAAACGCCAAAAAATGTCAGATAGAATTATGTATTTCTAAGGTAGCGATATGGGGGCTCTCGCAGTGTACTGGTTAAGGTGTCTACTCTCATTCAATAGCTCCCGGGTTCGAATCCAGATAGCGACGGAACATTTTCTTCTCTCAAATTTTCTCCTTTAACTTCCTTTTCTGCTCTCTTACAATGTTCTATTATATGCTTTTGTCTCCACTTTCAGCCCCCACCCCTCACTTCCTTCGACCTTTACTCTGGGCTCCTGACTCTTTCTGCAGCCTTTCTACTGCTACTCCTTGACTCCTTCTTTATGCTGTCTTTCAGCCACACCTCTAATCTTATGGTAGGTAAGATCTACAAATAGCTTTCTCGGACAAGGGCGAAAACTCTCGGAAGTCCTGTGTGCAAGTTGCGCACCTTAAAGATCCCTTGGTGGTCCAAAATCGATAAGAGTAGGCTTCGACCGCCACCTGGGCAAAATTCAAAATATCCTACTAACTGAAAATTTTTAGTGTGTCGTGGGCGCTCATATGCCCTTATGCAGTTACGTAAAACACTTACCAAAAAAATTAAAAAACAAGGTAGCGATATGGATGACTTCCCTCTTGTAGTCAGTTGTACTCACAGACCTATGCTCCATGACCCCGCACCACAATTGCCCGCCGCTCGTCCCGTCATCTTTCTCCACCTGCCCGGAAATATGCTAGAAGGTACTGTCTAGGGTTCTACATTTCCACAATCATTGGGTTCACTTACCAACCGACTTTGTTGAATTTTTCTTTCATTTCTCCTTCTCACTCAGATTGGAGATGACCCATCGTGCGTATGAAGATGACTACATAATCGTTTGTCTCATTGTCAACTCTGGTATCTGGTATAATTATTCCATACCCGCGTCATCACCATTGCTTTCTCACCCTGGATCAAAATATAGGCCACGAGCAGACACTTTCCCTTTTTCCCTATCCTGGGCTAGTCGCTTGATGTCTTCCCACTTTTCTGTACATCCGTTTCCATGACTTTTCTTCCCGCTCCATGTGGTCTCCCCCTTGATCTTTTACCCTGTAGGTTCCAGTCATACCCACGTGGATACCTTAAATAGTTCAGTTTACCGTCTTCTGTTGTGTAGCTATTAGGCGCTTAGCTGGTATTCGTACTCAGAAATCATGAGTACAATTGCTATGTGGGGACATTCTTTAAATTGAATTTATTATTCTGTCTGCTGGGTAAATGTATCCTTCTTTGCCCGATTTGGCCATGACAGTCGGAGTCGGAGCAGCTCACCTCTCATATGATCTAAATAATGTTGATGGGGACGCAAAACATCTTCAATTACATTTTTAACAGGTCAAGTTTGGCAAGAGACGTCAGCAGCAAGCACAAAAGAGTACAGATGCATCCAAAATTAGAAAACGAAATGCATGAAGATTAGGTGCACATGTCCGTGGGACCGGTATGACGATCTAGTTCCAGTTGTTCACCTTTCTTCAACACCCCATCCCACCCCTCCCCCACCCCC
>NW_004797496.1:296086-300865 GCF_000002075.1 Aplysia californica | reverse complement strand
GGGTGGTGCATTATACGCTCGTATCAAGTCTCCAAACCTTCACAACCTTTGCACAATTGGAATGACTCAGTGAGCGCATGCGGGCGCTATGCAGTCTGACACATCGCTTCCGTTCTCCCCAGAATCAGGTTTCTCCGCAGAATCAAGTTTCGGTTAAGTCTGAGAAAGAGTAAGGTAAACCAGATTTTGCACGTTTATTTACAAACAGATCTGCAGCGGCGAGCGAAGTCACGAGCAACCTGTGGGCTGCGCTGAATGGAGCAGAGTGATCCGTGGATATATCAAGTGTCCATATTTGTTGAACACATGTCACCGCTTTTTGTGTGTTGCCGAGCACTTGAGCTTGTTTTCCATTTAAAGCATGACCCCATCAGTGCCTCTGTAGCACGGCACTGTTTGTATGTGTTTTGGAAGGGGAGAAAAGGTCTTTGCTAATGTGTGTTCCCAAGTAAATATGTTGGGCGCGTGCCTCTTTTTTGGGGGGTCACTTGTCGTGTTGTATTGTTTCCATTTTAGAGCATGGCCCCGTAATTATTTGTTGAATACATTGCTCCTAGTATGTATTTTTTTGAGGGAGAAGTGGGTGGTTGACGGGTGCTCTGGTGTGGTTTGCACCTTCTTTCCTATCAAGCGTTACTCTCTTGTAACACCTCTAATCTTCGGCTCTTATATGACCTTATTGTGTTGCAAGTACCGTAAAACTCTTACCAAAACTAACATGGAACGAGAAAGGTTCTTGCTATTTGTGTTCTCAATGTGTAGGTTTCACACCAGTTTCAACTGTTAAAAAAAATGTTGGTTGTTGGCGGGTGCTCTGGAGCGGTTTGCTTCTTCTATCAAACATCTATCGTCCTTTTCTCCCCTTCTTTTTCATGTTTGTTACTCTCTTTTAACACCTCAAACCTTCTGGCGCTCATATGACCTTATGCAGTTGCGAGCGCCATAAGACCTCTACTAAAACTAAACTAAAACTATTCCAATGAATACTGTACAGTACTGCCTGTCCTACCTTTTTGCCCTGACCAGGTCATGCAGACTCCGCTATGTCTAGGTGGCTGGCGAGTGCTCTGGTGTTGTTTGCTTGTTGTTTCCTATCCTACATCCAACAGCCAACATCCCTCCTCCTGGGTGATTGGCGGGTGCTCTGGTGTAGTTTGCTCCTTCTTTCCTATCAAACATATATCGTCTTTATCTCCCCTCCTTCGTTTTTATGTTTGTTACTCCCTTGTAACACATATAATCTTCTGGCGCTCTTATGACCTCATTGTTGCGAGCGCCGTAAAACCTCTACTAAAACACAAGAAAGCAAAAAACAATATCTCTCCCTCTTTTATTTGCATTAAGTAAATTTCTAGTAACACTCCTAACCTTCAGCACTTATGTAACCTATTTGTTTCGACAAGTGTCGTAAAACTCATACTGAAACCAAAACGCCCCCCCTCTCTCTTTCTTATTTGAATACATGTTTGCGCAACTTGTCAGCACAACTTCCTACAGGACAGTCTACCGGCGTCTCTGGTGTAGCTTTTAGTCGCTTGGCTGTCACACTCAGAAGAAACGAGTTCAGTTCTCGTGCGGAGAGATTTTTGCTAAAGCATCTCAATTTTTTTTCTGCTAGGATGTTACATCCCTCTCAATGTCTAAATAATGTCGATGGGAGTGCAAAACATCTACACTTATCGTGTTATTATTATTATTTTAACACAGTTCTGCCACCACACACGAGAATACCGGTGGTGCTGAATACGCTTAGCAGAAATACCATTTCTCTTGTGCACATTGTGCACGTAAAAAATCCCTTTGTGGCCCTAAAATCGATAAGAGTAGGCTTCAGCCGCCACATGTGCAAAATTCAAAGTTCCTACCAAACTGGAAAATGATTTAATATGTCCTGCATGCTGGTATGGCCTTATGCAGTTGCGAGTGCCGTAAAACACTTGCCAAAAAATAAAGAATATAAATAAATGAAATAAAAAGAGAACACCATTTGGTGCCTACCGCTGGATGATGAGCTCTTTAACCGTCATTAATAGGACAGCTCAGCCTTGCCGTGCCTTTCTACTATGACGTCATCGTCTCAAACGGAACCAGGCGCGCTCTATGGTTGTGCGCCGCACGTGCGCTATTTGCTTCCCAAGGTAACCGCGCCATCTGGTATCTCTCTTCTCTCGAGCTTTTCTTTTTCGTTTTCTTTTTCTTTTTTTCATCGTCATCTCTCTTTTTCTATCGTTTAAAAGTTTTGATGTGTATCTTTTTTTTGGTTTGCTTTCTACCTCTCGTCTTTGCTGAAACATCCAAGTTTTTCTTCAAATGTTTACGTTACGGTTCCAATTTCTAGCCCAACTCCTCGTCTTTTGGAAAACTAATCTGGGACGAAAATATTTGTTTGAAAGAAAAGAATGAAAAAAATAAAGAAATGTTTTGTAATAGTCGACGCCTGGAGTGAGATAATGTGAACCATGTTCAAAGGACGGGGAATTATAAAGGTAAAAATCAGCGCATCGTCCTTCAAATTCCAGTTTCAAATTTAATCTTGTATTTTCAAGAAAATCATAGGTTTTGTATCACAATATCTACCTTCGAAGAACCGCGTCTAAGAAGTAGTGGTAAGGCGCTTTGGCATCGCATGCAATATACGAGAGTTCAATACCCCAGTGAATGGTAAATGGGTATCTTCGTCTGTCTGCTGGGATGTTGTATTCCTCCCAACGGCGGGTTATCCGAGGGGGCCACTAGGACAAGACTTTCTTTTCTTTCTGTCTGTTTTTCTTGCTTTTTTATTGCGCTTAATGACCGTTATTGGCCTATGTTCTTCTCTTTACTCCATTAAAACAAACAACCAGTTCCTTACATTTTCCCGTTTTTCTATATAAGTCAATGTTATTTTTTTTTTGAGGTCCTGGCTTGTCACGACCACTTTTTACTTGATTAAGATGAAGGGGTCGAAGAACAACAAGAAAGAAACAAAAAGTGTTACATTGAGACAATGTATCTCATGTCCTCGTCCACATAACAAAATATTACGAAAACACGACAAAATTTCATAAGGGAATATCAAATCAGACGCAAATATTGACAGAGAAGCCGCTGAGAAACCGGGCTGTCCGGACACAAATGACCTGTTCAAAATCCCTCAGAAGTCGTCCCCGATGTCAAATACATGTATCGATCTCTTCAGAGTACGCAGAAAGAACCGAATAGAGGATCAATTCTTTCTCTCCAACAATGGCTCTTTAAAGGGAAGGTTGTTTTACCTGCTTGCTGTGTGTCTGACGTTGAGAGTCAAGCTTGTGGTTTCTTTATGAGATAGATAAGGTGTGCAGCTCGTAAGACCTCTTTATTCACATTCGTTAGTTTCTACTGCTCACCCCAAGTCCGTCATTCGTCACTTTACCGATGGCGTCATATTATAGCTGCCCATTCTCGTATCGTTTCTTTTTTAAAATCTCGTTCATTTGTGTTATCGAAATAGTGCACCCAAGATAATGCACTTTTCAGTGTTGAAATAACATTTATGTGCGTTTTAACCTCTTTTACAAAGCAAGAAGCGACATGGCGCCAGCCCTATTTTTTTAAAAACAAGGGATAATCTTCTCACGTGATTTACATTCTGCAAAACAACCTTAAACGTTTGTTTTTGTTAAGGGATGAGATAGAGATCGCTGTAGTTTTCCATGGCGCCTTGGGGGGCTAAATAAAGTTAAAAGTTGGAATGTTGTAAGTCTGCTTTTTTAGGTGTCCCTGTATCCTCAGAGCTATTTGCAACAACGGAAATACCACGTAATAACTTCTAGTTAGTATTTTTTAACACTACTGTATATGTGAGGCAGGGTGGTGGAATCAGGCTCTCGTCCAAATAATAAAAGTAAAGACACCTGCATTTTCCCGCAGGTTTGTGAACTTTAATCAAATTTTTTGTTTTGGTTCAACAGCTTTCATGGCCATTAAAGAACTCATTTCTGTGTGGATTTTTTCTGAAAAACGTTGATAAAAGGCACAAAAAATGTAACTTTTCAGTTACCACGGACTCTTAAGCTAAGCAATAACTAATCTTTGGCGGCCATTTTCTCACTAATTTTACCTCTGAAAACAGGTGACCCCCACCTCCTTCATTCGCAAATATCTCGACTTGTATTAAAGATAAATGGATATTTTTTTCATCCAAATAAAGACAAGTGAACAAGCTTTAAGATGATTCAATACCTCTACATGCCCAAAAATTGACGAGAGTCTGATTCCACCTCGCTGCTTCACATATTTTGTCTTCACTAACTGTAAAGATCTTACAAAACGCAGAGTTATGCAGAAGCTCTTGGTCTCCAGTCCAGGCACTGAAGGAAGCCAATATTCCAAGACAACCTGAACATTTCAACTAATACAAGAATTCGGACAAAGTTTCTGTGTGTATTAACAGTTAAGTTCTTGACGGTTGGGGGTGGGGAGGTGAAAAATGAAATTGTATAGGATATTCGTGTAAAGTGCATTTCCCAAGGACACAACGTCGGACCGAGCTGAGGCTGGAACCCCCAAACCCGCAATCTCACGATTACGAGTCCGGTAGCCTAACTACTAGGCTTCCGACGCCACTAGGGTAGGGAGGGGTGAACCATAGATATGGAGTACATAAAAGCGGAACCAATAAATTTATTGGCAAAAAAAGATTATTAATCCGCAGACAGGAAAAAGAGGCTAAAACAGCACCTGGACATGGATGATTGGTGCCTCTATAAATAAATTATTTGATCGTCAAAGAGGTGGGGAGGGTTTTTTGGGGGGGAG
>NW_004797496.1:293012-294275 GCF_000002075.1 Aplysia californica | reverse complement strand
TCTCTATCTCTCTCTCTCTCTCTCTCTCTCTCTCTCTCTCTCTTACCCTTGCCTTAATGGGTATCTGGAGCACTCCCTCCTTTTCAAATTCAAAATGGTATCGGTACAGTTTTGTCGTTATGTCCTCAAAGTACTTTCTAAAACTGAATTGTTTCGAAAATTTCCATAATTACTGTCTCCAACGGTTTACTTTTGAAGCACATTTCAAATCTTCTTGGAGCGCCTTTGAGTGTGTAAAATGGTTCAGAGATCGTCAGTATAGAGAAGTGAATCATGTCGCCCACTAATTGTTCCCCCTGTCTTTCATAATATTTAACTTTATTTAATTCTCCCCTTAGGCTTTTTTTACGTCAACATTCTTTCAAACTGCTTACCTACTTCGCTACATGATCGTAATCTTTGTCATTTGAAAACATTCCCCCGCACTGGACGATTTTGAAAGAGAAAGAAGACATTACCAATCATTTCTAGTATAAAAAAACAGAAAATAATAATGGACTCTTATACCTATAAGCTATATGTGGAAATACCAATGTTAATTAAACACTGAAATGCACTACTTCAATGCCTGCTTTTAAAAAATTGGTCGCTTTTCAGGACAAGCGGGCTAACCCAGATTTTGGGGGTTTCCAGCAATCTTGACCTACACCAAAAGTGGGCATTGCCCTACCGATAGGAGACGTTTGGTTTCATTGGTGTGTATATCTGTTTGGTAAAAAAAACAACCCACCAACCTCTCCTTGTCTTTTAAAGAAACTGAACAAGGGTTTAAAATGTTTACCTTTGATATTCTCAAAACAGAATTATTCGGGACTGCCCCCTTGTGCTAAAAAGCGACCAGTTCTACCACAGAGCCCGAGACGGCTGGAATTGAAGGGGTTAATGATATATTTCTTGTATTTTCTTTTTTCGGTTTCTACTGCCTCTATGGCACGTAGTGAGCTTTTTACCGAACCCATACAAATCGGAATGATGGCAGGCATGAGAGACATAATATCACACACTTGATAAGAATCAGCAGTGAGCAAATTCCGCAACGCCTGCGTTTATATCCGTCAGTGTTCTGTTTTCTTGTTCAGTTGTATCTGTGTCGGTGGGTGCGCAGATCGCTTGTCTCACCCCAAATAAAACTGTGCTCATTAGCAGATCATAATTATTTTCTTCTTTTCTCGAGATGAAAGTAAAGATGAGTATGGCCGTCTCAAGGATAAGGAATTAATAATTTTGCGTCAAAAGATCTTGTGAGCCTCGGTAACGCCCCCC
>NW_004797496.1:290844-292420 GCF_000002075.1 Aplysia californica | reverse complement strand
TCATTTGCGGATGCTCTGGCGTGGCTTTTTTGTGTTTGCTGCTCTTTTGTTACATACACTTTTATCTTCGGCTTTTATTTGACCTTCTTGTTTTGCAAATGCCGTAAAACTCTTAAGAAAACAAAAACTGAAGTTCTTCCTACGAGGTGCAATGTGAGTCGTTTTGAAGAGAAAAGCATTTTTCTCTCTGATTTGACCACCTGGCCTAGAGCAAGTGCTTGTCATCCTTTTATCCGGAGTCCTCTACACTAGCTTTTTTAATAGTAACATTTTTGCGACAATTACAACAGAATAAGGTCATGTAAGTGCCGAACATTAGAGGTGTTATAAGAGAATACATACCAAAATAAAAGGAGAGAAAAGGACGAGATGTTTGATAGGAAAGAAGGAGCAAACCACACCTGAGTACCCCACCAATCGCCCACTTTTGCCACCTTTAAACTGGTATCCTTTTCAAGTATTTCCAGGGGAAACAAAATAAAGGGGCGGGGGAAGGGGGGATGTACTTTCCACCCCGCTACTAGAATTACCTAATGGCCTAGGTGGACAAGCACTGGCTTCTTAGAGGAATACGCTCACAGGAGGGCGAGACAAAATCATACTGTCCCCACTTGAATTTGAACCTCAAACTTCCTCTTGACGAGTCAAGGTCGTGGCCTACTGCACCACTCCGTCTTCTCCAGTCAAATTCTTATGTCAGACAAGATAAAAAAAGACACACTTAAAAATCGAAGAAAAAAAAACAACCCTTTCCCTCGTGGACCTTTCTATGACTTGTCGTAGTCTCGCTCGAATCATCGGAATGCAGAGCAGTTCCGTTACATTTTGATCTCTGACCTGACTATCGCTGTCTTCGTGACGGGAAAAAAACGACGCAGGCTCCCTCCCCGGACCCCCGCAAGGCCTATAAGGGCTTGTATGTGGCGGGAGTATCTACCTCCTGTAGTAAATCGACCCCCCATGGTCTTCCTCAAACCGCACCCCCCCCCCCTCCCCCCCCCCCCCCCTCTCCCCGTCATCGTGGAGAGGAATATTGTCTGCTATGTCTTGTCCTAGAGCCACTCTCAAGCCAGGGCAAGCTCACATAAACCACCCCAACGTCAACAGACTTGCACAGCCACCTTCATCGGCCGCCGGTGCGCCCCGTGTCATGAATATGCATGTTTTGTCGTTCAGGGCCACTTGCAATAAAAAATAAAATAATAATAAATACTGCAAGAAGCAGGGACAGAAAAAAATGCATCCCTACCTATTCACCCCCTTTTCTACAGAACTCAGAATCGAGAACGTGTGTTGTGGCGTGATATGAGGACGCATAACTCTTCGCGAAACCAATTAATATTGTCGTTGTTTTTAAGTTCGTTCTGTGAGTCATTTGCGGATGCTCTGGCGTGGCTTTTTTGTGTTTGCTGCTCTTTTGTTACATACACTTTTATCTTCGGCTTTTATTTGACCTTCTTGTTTTGCAAATGCCGTAAAACTCTTAAGAAAACAAAAACTGAAGTTCTTCCTACGAGGTGCAATGTGAGTCGTTTTGAAGAGAAAAGCATTTTTCTCTCTGATTTGACCACCTGGC
>NW_004797496.1:288149-290111 GCF_000002075.1 Aplysia californica | reverse complement strand
ACACACGAACATATCAACCAATGTATATATCCACATACATGGATACACACTCCGAAAGACGATACAATTAATTAAGTAACAATCACACGAGTGCATCTGAGTATGCAGCTGTTTAAGAGATCAGACCTACTCCATTAGATACGTTGCTTGTCCTGTTGTTTATTTAAAAAATTGTATGAAAGAAACCTCCCGCCATGAAAAAACAAGTTTCGTTTTCTTTTATATGTTGCGTCTAAGAAGACTTTAATATTTTAATACTTAGCGTTTTTCTATTCCTCCTGAATACCTGTGTCTATCTTTCTTTGTCTGCGTTCGCTGGGATCAAGAAACAAAAGAGAACTGAATGTAAATGGGTACAGACATCAAAGAGTTATTACCTTGGACAGAAAACACACTTGAATATACCAAGAATGTGTTCTCCCACGTCGTTATTCCCCCCTCCCCCTTCTCCTTCTCCTTCTCCTTCTTCTTTTCTTCTTCCTGTTCTTCTTCTTCTACTACTACTACTACTACTACTACTACTACTACTACTACTACTACTACTACTACTTCCCAACCCACCCCCACCTCAACTCACGGACGTTCAGAATGAGACAGCCATCTCCCTCTGAGACCCCACACAGATGATTAGAGCCTTGGTCACAAGACACCCAGATTGGATCATAAGAGAAACCATTGATCGATAAAAGGAATGTAGGCCTACAATATAACTCTACACCGGTTCTTTCTTTTTCCATTCCGCGAGCTGCTTGAAACCACAGATTTTTAAAGAATTCTACGACTTCAAGTAGTTAGTGAAATATTAAAAGGGGCGCTGCTACTGCTTTGGAACCCAAATATACATTCATCACGGTGATTGCCTCAAATTACACGTTCCAAACTTTCTCTGAAAACGAAATGGAAGAAATATGAAAAAAAAACCCCATCTAATAAACATAACAAAACAGAAGAAATAAAACAAAAAAACATAAACAAAAAAAAACAAAACAAAACAAAACAAAACAAAACAAAACAACAAAACAAACAAAACAGTGGCAGAGTGCACAGGACGTGTTGTACAGAAGTCTCTGAACCAATGTGTTACGACGTGGTGGAATCAGGTGCTCGTCAATTTTTGAATATGTGGAGTTACTGATATCATCTTAAAGCTTGTACAGTTGTCTTGCTATCGGTGAAAAAAATACCCATCTATCTTAAATAGAAGTCAAGATATTTGAGATTAAAGAAGGTGGGATCACCTATTTTCATTGGTAGAATTAGCGAGAAAATGGTCGCCCGTTATTTCCATAGCTTGAGAGTGTCAGTGGAAACTGAAAACTTACATTTTTTGTGCTTTTAATCAACATTTTTCAGTAAAAATCCACCCTGAAATGTGTTCATAATTGGACAACAATGGTGTTAATCCAAAAAAAAAAAAAAAAAAAAGACAGAGCCCCTGGCGAAAAATCAAAGTGCTCGTTAAGAATTCCTCCCCACTCGGGAATTAAACTCAATTCTTTGGTGTACAAAGGTGATATGTCTAACCGCTACACAGAGTACGCTGATTGCTCATCTCCTAAATGTTAGAAGAAATAAAAGAAATACTTTGTACATAACTTCTAGGCAATCTCGCTTTCACTGGGGGCAGCCTGTCATATTACATGTATTAATAGGTTTCAAGAAGTAGAAATGCCGAAGCCAAGAGAGAAGCCAGCAAGCTGCGCACATCCATGAAGGGAAATGAGGCCTTAAAATGTTCAAAACGATTTCTGCCTTGCCAGAATTGGTCTTATTGTTCGCAGTAGATGCCACACGTCATTTTATCTTAACCCTTAATTATTCTATTTCGCTTAAGAAATATTCTTCTCTGCAGCTGCATTAGCCATCGTAAAACATTGACTAACCAACTCTTCTTCCTGTTTTTCTTCTTCTACTACTACTACTACTACTACTACTACTACTACTACTACTACTACTACTACT
>NW_004797496.1:285420-288049 GCF_000002075.1 Aplysia californica | reverse complement strand
TGGCAGTTTCTAAATCCGTAGTTTCAAGGACAGTTGGCACAAACTTTTAAAAACGATTACAATCTTAACGCTTGTATCAAACTTACGAGCGTTTTCGAAATCTATGGAGAAATGGTTGTCTGATAAACATAATGTTATTTCCCAGAGAGGCAGAAATGTATATTACGAAGTTTTATCCTGGAGGCAGAAAAAATCAGATGTTTTGCTTTCGGTTGCCTCCGACTTCGTTTTTCAAAATGTCAGTTACAAAAGCGATGTTGTTGTTGCCATGGTGGCAAAGTGCTCGTGGCTGTGGGGGTTGTTGCAGTCGGGGAGAAGCTAGAGAGGAGAATAAATGCCAAGAAGGGTGACAGTGTATGAAAGAATACAGTAGGCTCAAAACGAAGGTGAACAGAAAGACTGAGAGACGATGAATAGGAGGAAAATAGGATGAAACAGGAAGAGGAGAAAGATGCTAAGAAAGGGAGTGGGAGAGAGAAGAAGAAGAAGAAGAAGAAGAAGAAGAAGAAGAAGAAGAAGAAGAAGAAGCCGTAATTTTTACGGAATGCTTCTTCCATATTGATTTGAAGAAATATTTTCTTCTAAGCAATATCACCATTGGAAGGTCGAAACATAATTTCTGAAAGTGTTACAGGTTAGCAATATTAAACATGTCAAAATTCTTCAACAATAATAATATTATAGAAATAGTTGATGAGAACTGAATTCTTAATAAATAAATATTATGTCCTAATGCATGGGCGTGAATGTTTAGATCTTATTGGTTCGAACCGATGTACCCCATGCCACACGCAATATCTACGACCTTGTGAAGATATTGCGTAAAGGATGCTAACAACGCCCAAAGATCGTACTTAACAAGATAGTTCACTCAGCCAAAAGGTGTCCGCGGATGTCCGCGGATTGGTTCAGATGGCGCTTCTGTCTTTGTTTTGAAACTTTCTTTCGTTTCTCCAGAAAAAAAAATAGGAATAGCACATTTTTGTTAGTTTCACTTTTATTGTATTTCACTCAAATAGGGTAACTCTGATCGCAAACTCTGCACTTTTTCGAAGAGGACTCCTCCGAATTTTGAGGACACTTTTTTAATTGGCTCAAAGAGAGGAGTGAACTATCTTGTTATGTACAATCTTTGCTACATCTTTAAAATCCTTGTGCAGTATCAGAATTCGGTCAACGATTCCTTCTAAATATAGAGTCAGCCATCAGATTCTACTCGCTGCCACGGCGTACTGTTTTCCTTATCAAGAAGTAACAGCCTTTGTTATTACTACAGTATACGGAAGGCTTCTTCCATATTGATTTGAAGAAATAATTTCTTCTCAGCCATATCAACACTGGAAGGCCGAAACACAATTTGTAAAAGTGAAACAGGTTAACAATATTAAAACCCCCAATACTCCTCAATTTAAGTTTTATTATGGAAATGCTTGATGGAAACTGAAATATTAATAAGTAAATTATAATATGTTCTAATGCACGAGCGTGCACGTTTATTGGTTCGAACAGAGTACCCCGTGCCGGACTCAATATTTATGACCTTGTGAAGATGTTGCGTAAAGGGTGCTAACTGCATCTTTAAGATCCTTTGCGCACTAATAGAAATCGATCACCGAGTCCTTCTAAATAAAAAGTAGGCCATCAGATTCTACTTGCTAGCACGGCTCACATTATAAAGAAGTAAAGGCCTTTGTTATTACTACACTCTATGGCGCTCATATGACCGCATGCAGTTGCGAGCGCCGTAAAACCTCTACTAAAACAAACAAACAAACAATATTACTACACCCAGTGCGTTCTCTTAGCTTGTACGTACAACACCCAAGCTTAACCGACTTCCTTGATGCTCTATATTAGCTCATTTGCATAAGACATAATGTAAGTACACGATAGCCTCATTACTGTCGTGAGGGTTAGTATTGAGACATCGATCTCCTGCGTACAACTTCCACTTCCGGGTTGCCAGGTCTAATGGAACGACGCTTCCTTTCGGCGATCCCCCCCCCCCCCCCCTCTCCCAACTTTTTTTTTAGTTGAAGGAATAAATGTTTACGCCCTAGATGACCCACTCTGGGAAAAAGGAAACACAAGGGAGAATAATCTCCATAAAGGGAAGACAACAACGAGCAGAAAAGGGGGAGATCACTATGTTAAAGCGGGGTAACCTTGTTGTCCCGGGACCTCATGTTGCCAACTCTTACATAGAGATTGACCGGAACAAGTGTCCTTTTTCTTGGAAACTTCCGGGATTCTGAACCCAATTTGAAGTTCCGCTGTCTCTTTTTTATGGAAATCGTCCCCCTGTTGCCCGAGACCGGAACACTCATAAACATACGCTAATAGACCTGGGGGTGTCTTTTACCGTACTTTGTCTATGTCTTGTGCGTGCTCGCACGCTTGTGAGTGCGTGTTTGCGTTGAGTTCTGTTCCAACGGGTGCCAACCCATCTACATACTCGTATGTCCTATTTTGATAGAAATAAAGAAACACAGAACCAACGGCTGATGAGAACAGACAAACAGACAGACAGATAGATAGATATATAGATAGGTAGATAGGTAGATAGATAGATAGATAGATAGATAGATAGATGGATGGATGGATGGATGGATGGATGGATGGATGGATG
>NW_004797496.1:282073-283243 GCF_000002075.1 Aplysia californica | reverse complement strand
TCTCTCTCTCTCTTTCTCTCTCTCTCTCTCCCTCTCTTCCGGACTCCTCAAACCTCTATTCTTCTCAACTCAAAAGGTAATAATAGAAATCTGTGTCAGTTGCGACTACCTGAAGAAAAATGAACAATCAGAACAATGGGCGAAACGCACCGAGTATAACTGTGTTCTGTAGAGCGAAAGAGCGTAAGAAATGGGACCAAGAATAACTGTTTTTCTTAAATGGGACCAAGGACATACTATAACACAACTGTTGTAATGTTAGCAAAATAAATAAAATACCAGGCATGCTATTTATATTGAGTAAACATATGTTATTATCTATAATAAGAATATTATGCAAGGTTTGGAAATTAAGGAGAAAAAAAAATTAAACTTGTCAATTTTATAATAACAAACAACAAAATTAGACCCCCCCCCCCCCACACACACATTTAACGTTATATTCTGAACTCAAACAGAATGATGGCCCATAAAGATAGCAATGCAGCATAATGGCAAAAAATATTATTACCCGGCGGGCAGGATATATACCTGAAATCTTCTGTGTTGTAATAAAAAAATATCATCAACTTAGCAATAGACTCACACAAAAACATAGACGAAATGTGAAATATTGTAACGAAATAAAAAAATAGATAATAAAAGCTATAGAACGAGTGTCGTGAATTTGCTGTCCGACCAGACTTTGAAAGTGCATACTGAAAAACGAAAGGAAACTTTTAAGGGAAACTAAAAAACAAAATAAAAAACAATACAAAACAAAACAAAACAACCCAAAATATCGAAAGCATCGAGAATAAACATAAAATGCAAAACGTTACAAGATGGAAGACGACAGACGAAAACAATACAAAAGACGTTATGAAGCGCACCGAACGTGTATCACATGTCTGCGTGAATGAGAACCCATCGTAGGGACATTCCATTATGCATCCAGGCGTCACATTGAGCTACGGCCGAGACTTCGGGCGTGGACATTTATGAGGCCATAAGAGGACACTCCTCTCAACTTCCTGGTTCACAGCCCTCCTCACCATCCACCCCTCCCTCCCCTCGCCACCCCTGTCCCTCTCAAATAAATAAACATAAAAATAAACACACACACACACTCACACACATACTCAAACACACACCCACACACACTCTCTCTCTCTCTCTCTCTCTCTCTCT
>NW_004797496.1:277045-278333 GCF_000002075.1 Aplysia californica | reverse complement strand
CCCGAAACAAACAAACAAACAAACAAAACAATAACAACAAACGAAGAAACAAACAAACAGACAGTCAAACGAACGAACAAAAAGTACCCAGTTCGGCCCTGATGAGCTGGGTTGAAGTAGCCCGCCATTTAATTAAGATACCAAAACTGTCCCCGTGGGGGCATACTGTAATATGTTTAAAAAAGAGAAAAAAACTCTGCGTAAAACTTTGAGCAACATTGGTAAACGATTAAAAAAAAAACACTTTGTATCTGCTTTTAAGAGAATCAATATTCACGCTAAATATAATGATATTGGTTAGTGTATGGACTAATCGAATATGACTTAGGTCATTTTGTAGAATTTTTTAAAACGGTTACTTGGTAAGCGTACAATTTATTTCTATCCTACCGCATGGTTTTTTTTAAGCCAGTGGTATCTTAACAATTTTTTGTCAACTCATAAATAAATATACACACTTTATTTTCTCATTCCTTTTCAAACGATAACTTTTTCTCAGTATAAGTTAGTGTCTGCTTACAAAGAAACACAGCTGAGAACTCACGTGCTTTTTTTTTTGCGGAATTACTTTTGAGCGATGACTAAACAGCGTACATCATACTTTATATATTATTTTTTCTTCTGTATCGTCTTATCTTTAGGAATTTATATTATCTCTGGAACAGGTATTGGTTTTATGCATTTTTCCAAACTGATTTTGATTTGTGACTTAGTCAGTGTACAATAGTATGTATTTCTCCCTGCGAGATGAATAAAGATTGTCATTGTCATTGTCCTTTCTTTGTCGTCGTCAGGAGTTTGTGACAGCCCACAAGGAAGCTGCTCGGTCCATGGAGCCCAACAAGGACAACGGCGAGCAAGCGGACAGCTCGGGCACCTTTGACGTAGCGGCAGTGTTGTGTGAGAAATACACGGAGTGGTCAAAGGTGAGAGACAATTGTCACTGGAATTGTAAAGCTATTATATGTTCCATCGACACAGTTTACTCGTAGGTATGTTAAATAAATGGTGGGCTTCTTCAACCCCGCTCGTTACGGCCAAACTGGGTACTTTCTGTTCGTTCGTCTGTAAGGATTTTGTTTTCTTCTCAGCTTGGGTTGGCTCAAACAGAGGTAGTGGAAGCAGCCCTCCTCCTTTACGTATAAATTGTGTCAATCAGGGCGTAACAAATTATCTGTAATTAAACTTTTTATGTTGGAGTTGTATGTGTGTTTCATGTTGTGTGCGTGTGTGCGTGTGTGTTTGTGTGTGTGGGTGTGTGTGTGTGAGAGAGAGAGAGAGAGAGAGA
>NW_004797496.1:275473-276906 GCF_000002075.1 Aplysia californica | reverse complement strand
GTGTGTGTGTGTGTGTGTGTGTGTGTGTTATTGGGGTGGTGCCTGTCAATACGAGGATGCACATGTACGTGTCAACATATTCGCATGTCTCTCATTGGTGATCGTGTGCTCGTGTGCGCGTATGCGCGTGAGCGTCTGTGCTTTTGCTGCAGCGTTTCTTAATAATGCCATTGTATATTATACATTACTTGTTATATACGAAAAGAAGAAATCTTTTAAACTTAGGTGTTCATTACAGTCATGATTTCACCGACTCGCATTGTCTTCTTTCGATTTCAGTGGTCTTCGTGCAGTCGGAAGTGTGAACAAACTCGTGTGCGCAGGTGCAAGAAACCGGAAGATTGTGGCAGGAGTTGGGTGAAAGAAAAGAGAACATGTACTCGCGCTCGAGGCGCGTGTGTTCCTTTGTCGTACAAGGTGAGTGAGGTGTGACAAATGAGCAGATGAGCTACAACCTGCCATTGAGTTTAAACTTCACAAAAATAGCCTTGTACATCAACTCTTAAAAGACGTAGGAGGGGTGGAAAGGGGGGGGGGGCACATAGTATGTTTGACCAGCCAGCATGCAGACCAACAGCACTGTTTGGATACATTTTGGACCATCATACTCAAATCAGTAAACCCAAATTTGCATATTTCATTTTACGCACGTTGGTTGCCTGCCCCTTTAAGTTTAAGTTTCAGAAATAAAGAAAACAGTTGAAAAATCAATATGACAGACGAAGTTACGATTCGTTTTTCAAAGTACAGCTAAACAGAACGCCCTCAAAGAGTTGAAAAGTATTCTTTGCAGTACATTTGCTTCAAAGGGAAACAGAAGCATTTTTTTCTCTACCACGTCATGTGATAATGGGAACGATCAGACGCCCTCCGACCTTCTCTGTAGAGATCTGGTAGAAAAATATAAATGGGCCACTGATAACGAAAACCTAGAAGATAAATCAAGACGGAACTCCAAGGTTTCCCTTTCTTCTGGTATTGATCCCGACACTCTAGAAGCAGTTACCTCACCGTTCTGCACTGACGCAGACACGCGAGGCCCAAAAGGATCGCCAGAAATCGCATGCTCAGCAATATGAGAAAAATATGCATAGGGGAAAGAAATCCCATCAGCAGTTCAACTGTCCATCAAAAGACGTCCGTGCTTATTGTGGCAGAGCCAGCGGCATCGGATGTTTCTGCCATACCCGACTAAAGAGACAGACCCAGAAGTAGACCCACAGACTGCGGAGTCTGACAACTGGCATGGGCGTCGATCTTAAATCCTGGAGCGCCTGAGGAGGGTTTTTTCTTTCTTCAAATTTTGATTAAAGTAAAGAAAAAGAGAGTGACATGATCAGAAATTTGACTTGGGCGCTTGTTGCTTTTCAAGTAAAAACTAGGGGGAAAAGAATGAAATAGAACGAAACTAGATAGTAACATGCTCTCTCTCT
>NW_004797496.1:273400-274528 GCF_000002075.1 Aplysia californica | reverse complement strand
AGTAGTAGTAGTAGTAGTAGTAGTAGTAGTAGTAGTAGTAGTAGTAGTAGTAGTAGTAGTAATAGTAATAGTAGTAGTAGTAGTAGTTATAGTAGTTATAGTAGTAGTTGTAGTAGTAGTAGTAGTGTGTTGCAAGTCTCGTTAAATTCTTATTAAATTATATTTTCAAAAAACCCACGAAAAACAACTCATTATTTTGTTATATTATTTCCCAGGTGATCGGAGTTCAGAAGCGGAATCGTATGATAGAGGAGCTGCTGTATGACCTTCTGTATGGTCAGTGGACGGAGTGGGGTCCTTGCACACGCTCCTGTAGACAGAAGAGGCAGCGGCAGTGCAAGTACCATGCCGTCTGTGTGCATTCCTACATTCAGGTGAGGTCTTAAAAAAAAATTTTTTTTTTGGTAAGTGTTTTACGGCGCTCGAAACTGCATAAGGTCGTATGGTCTATGAGCGCGTGGGACACATTGAACATTTTCAGTTGGTAGGAAATTTTGAATTTTGCCCGGGTGGCGGTCGAAGCCTACTCTTATCGATTTTAGACCATCAAGAGATCTTCAACTTGCGCAACTTGCTCACGAGTACTCCAAGATTTTTCGCCCTTGTCCGAGAAGGCTAGGTGTAGATCTTTCATACCAGAAGATCAGGAGTGTGGCTAAAAGACAGCAGTAAGAAGGAGCCAAGGAGTTGCAGTAGAACGGCTGTAGAAAGAGTCTGCAGCGCAGAGGAGGGGGCATAGACGACAGAACATTGCTAGAGAGCAGTAAAGGAGGTGAAAGGATACAATTTTAGAGAAGAAAATGTTACGATCAAAACCCGGATTCGAGCCCGGGATCTTTGAATGAGAGGCCAACACCTTTACCTCTAGGCCACGAGAGCCTCTAGGTGAGGTTTGGTAGGAAGATAGTCACGACCTGATGATCTTTCCCTGATCTTTCAGTTTTGATCAGTAATGATTGGAGTAATGATTGGTTCTGTCACTTTTGATTAGTAATGATTGGAGTTTCTTTTTAAGAAAGGGAGTGTATGTTTGTTTCTTTGTGCATTTGTATGTGTGAATGTGTATTTGGGTGTGTGTGTGTGTTTGTGTGTGTTTTCATGTGTGTGGGTGTGTGTGTGTGTGTGTGT
>NW_004797496.1:268818-271161 GCF_000002075.1 Aplysia californica | reverse complement strand
CAGACTCTTTCTGTTGCCTTTCTACTTTCTACTACCTTTCAGCCACACCCCTGATCTTCTGGTAGGAAAGAACTACACCTAGCCATCTCGGACAAGGGCTAAAAATCTCGGGAGTCCCGTGTGCAAGTTGCGCACGTTAAAGATCCGTAGATGGTCCAAAGGTCGATAAGAGTAGGCTTTGGCCGCCACCCCTACCAATTGAAATTGATTTGTGTGTCCCGTGCGCTCATATTATGACCCTTTACAGTTGCGAACGCCGTAAAATACTTACCAAAAAAAAAAAAAGATGGGAAATCGTCTGCATGATGTGGCAAAGAGCCTAGCCATTACATCACAGATACCTGTGTGCTTTCCTGTGATGCAGTGTGCTTTCCGACTGTAATGTAATGCAATATTTACTACTATATACTTTTCTTTTCTTTCTCCTTTTCTCTCTATCTTAATCTTTCCTTACATGAATAACATGTCTGTTTTGTCTGGGATTTTATGTTTATCTCATTCTCTTGCGTGGAATATCCTTTATCTGGGTTTATTTCTTTTGTTCTTTATTCATTTGTTTCTGGACTAGATTCGCGTATGTAATATCCCATTACTGTAATGAGAGATTTTCTCCCTTTTAGTTGCCCTTTCATGATTGATGGCTTTTATGTCTAGTTTGTTCCAGTATGGGTTTCGGTCTGACTGTCAATTTCCTCAGTAAAGATAATTAGACTGATATAAAGATAGTTACGTTTGTGATTATGCCAACTGTCTGCCGCGTTGGAGTTCGTTGACCTCAAAATGTCATGGCCATCTCCGCTTGAGAGATGAAGTGATATTATTCTTGTGTTCAAAACCTTTCTGGGACTTCCGGGTACTTTTAAGTCGTAATTTGTTAAATGAACATGATTCCCGTAACACGCAGTAAATAAAAGAATTCTTTCGGCGTAACGCGGGACCTGGGACAATACAGAAATAGCGACACATAATTGTGCATTTAAGCATAACATTTATTGATCTTATTATTTTTGATAATTTATGGACTTTTTTTTGCTGGCAGGAGACGACTTATATGTAATGGATGACAAGTCATGCATACAGTGGGGGGTTTTTTGGTGTTTTTTTTTTTGGGGGGGGGGCTCAACACCTTTTATGTTTATTTAAAAATTCATTTGTATTAGGAATGAGAACCACATAGGGGAACTGCTGCTTTTTCTTTCTTCGTCCTCACTATCGTCATTTTTTTCCTCTACTTCTAGTGTACGTTTGTCACTCTCTTGTGAACTATTATTACTATTTCTGGGATGCCTTGATAGTCGAAGCAGACTTTGTGCTGTTGAGGCTAGAGAGTTGAGCAGAGTAAGCCTGATTCCCCGTTTGGACTTCTCTGTTGACATCCACCCCTCGGCGCTCATATGACCTTATGCAGTTGTAAGGGCCGTAAAACCTTACTAAAACTAAACTAAGCAGATTGTGGGTGGTTGGCGGGTGCTCTGGTGTGGTTTGCTCCTTCTTTCTTATCAAACATCTATCGTCCTGATCTCTCCTCCTCCTTTTTTATGTTTGTTACTGTCTTCTAACACCTCTAATCTTCGGCACTTATATGACCTTATTGTGTTGCAAGTGCCGTAAAACTCTTACAGTGGGTGGTTGGCGGGTGCTCTGGTGTGGTTTGCTCCTTCTTTCCTGTCAAACATCTGTCGTCCTTCTCTCCCCTCCTTCTTTTTGTGTGTATTTCCTCTCTTGTAACACATATTCTATTCTTCGCCACTTATATGACCGTATTGTGTTGCAAGTGCCGTAAAACTCTTACTAAAACTTAAAAAAAAACTAAACTAAAAACTCTTCTACGAAAACTAAAAGGACGTTGAATCCTGGTGAGCAAACAGGAAACAAAAAGCCAGTACGTTGACGTGCATTTTTCCCGCCTAGAGCTGGAGCAGACACAGACAGAGCGAGACACGCTGAGGTCGGAGCTCGCTCACTGGAAGACTCAGATGGATGAGGCGGTCAGTCAAGCCCAAAAGGACAAGCAGGTAGGTGGGGCTTTTTTTTTTTCTTTTCAAGTTTCCAGTTTTATTTTGTGACCGTTCGAGAGTTTTTTGCAGTGTTCTATATTTTTTCATAAACGCATATCCAGGCTCACTGGGTGACTAATTTCCTCATAGCAATTATATAATATACATTTCTAATATATATGTATATTATACATAATACTATGTTTTACCTACCCATATGTCCAATATTTTTAATGTGATATCTTTATTAGTGTTATGCTGGGCAATGAGTATTTTTATAGAGAAAATGGAAATGAGCAGCATAATAAATGCTATTTATTATTATTATTATTATTATTATTATTAT
>NW_004797496.1:267254-268718 GCF_000002075.1 Aplysia californica | reverse complement strand
GTTGCTTTTTTGTTGCTTTTTTATATTTTTGTTGTTGTGTTGGTTGTGGTTTTTTTTTGCGATATATATTACGAGAAGGGGGTTTTTTTTCGTAGGCTGCTGAAAACAAGATTCATACGAGGTTTTATTTTGTTTCAGAGGTGGTCTCCTTTCACATAGAGCTTTTCCCACTCAATGCTATTATCCGACTTTCACATTTTTTCCTATTGCACAACTGTTCAAAGCTTGGCACAGCAATTAGAATAGCGTGTGATTTTTACGAACTGTGGAATTTTTTTTCGTTTTTTCTCAACCCGTCGTCAAATTACAGAATATTAAATCTTCTTAAATGTCGACCACAATATTGTTGGGGTTTTTTCCCCAAATAGTCACTATTTGTGCAGTGATGAAAAAATAATATACCAAATGTGATATTACTTAACTAAACTCAAGGCAGTTATCACATAGTCAGCACTGTCCATCGTTTGTAATGTGAAGCAAGTGGGTGTCCGCGAAAACTGAAACTGAATGGGTAGGTGGTGGGAAATGTCAGCCACAAACATAATACACTTGTATTATAATACCCTAGATCGTGCGTTATGATGTACATGTATTTTGGGTTCACACGAGAGTGCACTATTTCAAGGAAATGAATGACAAGTGGAGAAGGCGAAGCGTGTAGTGGACTTTACCGAGACTGGTGTACTGTCCTTCATTTGGATGTAATGGCGCGGTCCATTGTGCGAACGTTTATGTCACAAAACGGCGGAATCGAGCGCTCGTCAATTTTTGGGCATTATTATGGGGTTATTGGTATCATCTTAAAGGCTGTTCATTTGCCTTCTTTTGGGGGAAAATCAAAACATCGATCTATGTTGAATAGAAGTTAAAATATTTGCAATTGAAGGAGGTCAGGGTTTCCTAGTTTCATAAGTAAAATTAGCCAGAAAATGGCCTTCAAAATTTTGTAACATGTGCTGACACCCCCCTTCTCCCTAACATCCCCCCTCCCCAAAAAAATTAATTAATTTTTAAAAAGTACAAAGACACCAGAAAGTTCACTGGAAAAGAGGACGAAGTTCAAGTTAAGGGGGAGAGAGAGTGGGAGGTTGGCGGGTGCTCTGGTATGGTTTGCTTCTTCTTTCCTATCAAACATCTATCGTCCTTATCTCCCCTCCTTCTTTTGTATGTTTGTTACTCTCTTGTAACACCTCTAATCCTCTGGTGATCACATGACCTTATGCAGTTTCGAGCGCCGTAAAACCTCTACTAAAACAAAGGAGGGGTAAGGGATGAGTTCAAGCGATTCGGAAAAAAAACAAGAAAGTGGAGATGACGTGCACTCCAGACAAGTCAAAAACACGGACGTTTTGTTTTTCCTGTTAGCGTCATATAGAACGAAAATGATGACTCGTTGGTATTTCAGGTTCTATTTTTGTATCTCAGTGGCTTGTACTCTCTCTCTCTCTCTCTCTCTCTCTCTCT
>NW_004797496.1:263185-266169 GCF_000002075.1 Aplysia californica | reverse complement strand
TCTCTCTCACTCTCTCTCTCTCTTTCCTGCCTGTCTATCCGTCTGTCTGTCTGTCTCTTCTCTTTGTCTCTCTGTCTCTCAATCTCTTTCCTTCCCTTCCCCCCATCTCTCTCTCTCTCTCTCTCTCTCTCTCTCTCTGAGGTTAGTGTCAAGCGTTATAGGAGCTTCACCTAGATAACATACCCGTTACATATAGGTTGGAAGCCTTCTTATTTTCCTACCCTTCACCGACAATTTTACGGAATGCTTACCATAAAGCAGGGCTGCGCTGAAGCAAAAAAGCTAGAGGTCACATGTCTGATCCACAAAACCGAGACAACCGTTTGCTTTCGCAGGCCAACATGACATAGCTAGATTATGAACTTTGACGGAATAAACCGAAAGCGAGGAGATGGTTCTCGAAGTGGATATATTTTCACCAATATCACGTGCCAAGGTAGTGTTCAATGTCTCGCCACCGGCATCTGGTTGAGAGGTTAGGCACCTCTCCATCGCGCTCCGAAGGCGGAATTTCGATTCCGGGTCGGAGAAATGTATCATCCAGTATCTCTATCTTCCTGTTGGAATGTTGCGTCCATTTCTACTCGGGCTTGTGGCACTAAAAGGTAGGGTCGAAGAAAGGTAGGGTCGAAGCAGCAGGTCGCCTGCGAAATTATCTAAATAGATTCGATAAGGAAAAGGGGGGGGGGGGATAAATATTCTACAAATAGATTATGATTACAATGTCTGTCTAGACCCATCTGTCAGGAAGTGCTATCGGACATCTGTGGGGAAATACTGAGACTCTGCGCCAAAAAACGCATAAGAAATATGTAATTCATAAAATATTTTAGTAAATAGAATATGATTATTAGGATACTATCGACCTCCCGAATAACATAAATATTTTACCAGTTATGGGTCTGAACACGAGTCACCGTGAATTCTTCCCTCGGATCGTCGGCTAAGATTCCATTCGCCTAAGATCCCGCATGTTCCTTGCTCTCGAGCACCGCGATCTTTGGCGGAGACTACGATATTACGGACTTACTCAGCTCTCTTGGCCACCCAGAACTACACATTACTCTTGTAACTTTTGGGTGTTTTATACTATCGTTTACTAAACTTCCTGCGTTACCGGCGTCTGGTGTAGTGTTTAGGTGCTTCGCCGTCCCACTCAGGGGGCTTTAGTTACCGCATGGAGTGATTTCTCATCGCCTTTTGTTTTTTTGTATGTTAATTTGGGCGTCAAATGGTTCAAACAGTCAAACAATGGTTCGGACATCTAAAGAGAATGCCCGTGAAACAAGCTGCAAGAGGTTACTGCACCCCTGAATATGGCTTCAAATCAAGAGAAAAACCAAGAAGGACGTTTCTGGATGGGATTAAAAAGATCATGAAACAACATGCCATATCTGTCATAGACGCCACATACTTAGCACAGGACAAAGGACCGAAACCTGCACCTCCCCTCGATATCCTGAGGATAAAGGAGGAAGGAAAATGTTAAAATAAAGAATTGGGACGTCGTATTTCTCCCCGTCCTTGCTTGTCCTGACAGGCAGTACCGGAACTGGGCCTCTTACGTTATTTCTTTTTCATCGTTGCTCAAAGTTTAACCCAGACCCCCCCCCCCCCAACCGAGCCGTGCTACTTACTGAAATGTCGTTAGGCCATTCTTAAAGGGGATGGGGGGGGGGGCATTCACCTGTTCTTATGCACAGTAGAATTGCAATAATTGTAATTGGGATGATTCTTCAATGTCATGCTCATAACTGTGCTTGAACTGCAACAGGGAACTGCTGCTTTTTCTTTCCTAATTCTTACTTTTGTCGTTTTTCCTCCACTTCATTTGTATGTTTGTCACACTCTTGTGACCATCTATTTCCGGGGTGCCTTGATAGTCGCAGCAGGCTTTGTGCTGTTGAAGCTAGGGAGGTGAGCAGAGTAAGTCTAATTCTCTTTAAGGACTTCTATGTTGTCACCCACTCCTTGTAGCTCATATTATGATTTCATGCAGTTGCGAGCGCCGTAAAACCTTGCTAAAATCCTAATGACCGACCTCAGTTCGTCTACCTAATTTTTTAACTTCCCCCACTACCCTTTTTTTGGCTTGTCTGCTTTGTTTTTCCTTATTTAACATTTGCACTTCGTCCAAATATAGTTTCACCATAGACCCGCATTTAGCCTATCCTAGATCTTGCACTGTGACGTATTCCAGGTTCCTTGTGGGGTGCACCATGTGATTCAGTTTTATCCAAATAAAGTGCAAGGGTTGTTTGGAAAGGGGGGGGGGGGTTGAGGGGAGGGGTAGAGGAGAGAGTCCGCGCTCATACTAGTATAGCGAAAGTGACGTTTTGTCCTTCATTTGGGGGCAACCGTGTGGTCCATGATCCACACGCTTCGTAGCCATGTTTGTTATAGAGATGAAAGACCGGCGGCCATGACAGTGCGCAGTCTGGGAATACAAATCTCGGAGTTCCACTGACCTCCCTCAGACAAGCCCATTCTTGTTTTGTTTTGGTTTGGTTTGGGGTTGTTTGGATGTGAGCAACATTAAGTAACGCTTCGAATGGTGACTCAACCTTTCCTTTACCAATCTGTTGAAACTATATTTTGCTATTTTCTTGCGATGGTGCCAGAAATTACGAAACAATTTCAAAGGGAATGAGTTCCCTTGCTGTATTTTTGGTTTTTCTGCCCTCCAATCAATAAGCTAGGACTTTTTCGATGTCTTAGCAAAAGAGCAAATCATTTCGTTTTGATTAAAATGAGATTATTTCTTCCCTAAATTTCTCACATCTCTCTCTCTCTCTCTCTCTCTCTCTCTCTCTCTCTCTCTCTGTCTCTCTCTCTCTGTCTCTCTCTGTCTCTCTCTCCCTGTCTCTCTCGTTCTCTCTCTTTCTCTCTCTCTCACTTTGTCTGTCTCTCAATCTGTTTGTCATTTCATAACCCTCTCTCCCTCTGTCTCATGCTTTCTCTAGCTCTTTCTCTCTCTCTCTCTC
>NW_004797496.1:257708-262052 GCF_000002075.1 Aplysia californica | reverse complement strand
TGTGTGTGTGTGTGTGTGTGTGTGTGTGTTTATGTGTTTTCGTTTGTGATGGTCTTTATGCTTGGAGCGGTTTTGTTTGGTCCGATGTCTCATACCGTCAGCAAACTCCGGTGTACGTGAGCTGTTGCACTCGTGACTGATCTGTCACAGCTCAATGCTGTACTTCTGTGATATCCTAATCGAACAGCAGGACCCACCCAGCTGGAAATGCTCTACGTCTGCTCTCTATCACCCCAATTGAGGACGCAGACGCACATTTATGTCTTTCGACAGTTCTTGAAGACGTGCGATTTCTGGGCACCAGCGTAAAATCGCTGTTCATACTACAGTTTTCTTTTCCAATTTGTTTCTCTTCTTTTCTTTCCCCAACTTATAAAGACAGGTAACAATATGCGTTCGACGAAATCTGCAAATTAGTGTTTCTGATTTTTGTATTGTGGTTCGAAACACGCTCTGTCATTGACCCTGGTATGCTATTGATCTGACGTATATGTCCACTTCGTTTGAGATTTGAGTGCTGAAACAGGCTTTTTTGTTTGTTTGTTTGTTTGTTTTTTGTGGCTTTTTCATCAGCTTGTTAAATCCGTTACGACAGTCATATGTGAAAGAGGGAAGCGAATGGACAGGTATCGCACTATATTATCGTATAAATTTCTAGAAAGTGGACGGATATTTTTCACCTGCCGTAGATTGTACTCCTAAACCACTTACTGTAACGGCTGCAGCACGAAGCGTGCACCCAATGGGTTGCGCCCATATGTTTAAATAAAGAGAAATAAATCTCTAGATCCCCCCGTTTATGTAGCTTATTTGAGTTATGTCGATAATGAAAATAACAATCTATTTTCATCTCACAGGGAGAAATGTGTCTTGGTCGTTTACAATGGCATTGGATGTTACAAAGGTTAGGAGCAATCACGCATACACACAGCTCATTTTGTTCATACTGAGTCAAAAGTAACGCTTCATTGTGAATTAAAACGACGTTACAGTTCACGATATGGAATATATAAAACGAGCCTATCATGGCTCCTGCATACGTTCTGGGCACAGGCCCGTTTGTGGCCTGTAACCATGGGCATGTCACTTGATTTAGTACGACTTTGTCAACTTAAATGCGGGTCTTTTGTGAGGAGTGGTTCATTGGCGTTTGACGATGATTTAAGTCAGCAACAACTGCGTTTGAGATCCTCGAGCCCAAACATTAATCAAGTGGCGAGAAAGGCGATTCATGCTGCTCCTGGGGCACATATCGCGTCACCGCTTTAATCCAATTCTATGATGTTCCCTGCAAGTCAACACATTAGTGCGGGGAGTGGGTTGTGGGAGGGCGGGGGGGGGGGGGCACTGAGCAACAGAATCAGTTATGTGTATAGGGCCTTTTTCTTTGAACCCGACCTACTTAGTTTGACGCATGGGAGTAAACAGGAGGCGAAGAATAAGAATAAAATTAATACAACAGTGACGACAATGACGACAGTGACGACAGTAAATAACAGCTATAAAAATACAACAACAATAATAATAATAATAACAATAAAAATAAAAATAATAATAACAACAGCAACAACGACAGTGACAATAATAATAATAATAATAATAATAATAATAATAATAATAATAATAATAATAATAATAATAATAATAATAATTGCAATGATAATGATAATAATATCAAAGAAGAAAAAAAATAAAGAAGAAAAAAAATAAAGAGGAGGAAGAGGAGGAGTAGGAGAAAGAAGAAGAAGAAAAAGAAGAAGAAGAAGAAGAAGAAGAAGAAGAAGAAGAAGAAGAAGAAGAAGAAGAAGAAGAAGAAGAAGAAGAAGAAGAAGAAGAAGAAGAAGAAGAAGAAGAAGAAGAAGAAGAAGAAGAAGAAGAAGAAGAAGAAGAAGAAGAAGAAGAAGAAGGAGGAGGAGGAGGGGGAGGGGGAGGAGGAGAAGAAAGGAAAAGATGAGATACAGCTAGAGGAAAAAAGGGGGGAAAAAAACAAAAACAAAAAAGTCAGCGTTGGCCACACAGGAATTCCCTAGGCCTTAAGCCGATATAAATATCATCGTTATACAATAATTACCTCCGCAAGCTGATAAAAGGCTGGTTGGGAATAGAACTACACTATTATCTAGCAAGAGTTGAGGAAATAAAGCTCAGTATGCGAAGGTATTACGTGCTGCTTCTCACGTTGCGCTGCGTTGCTATTCCCGCGAAATGGAGGCCCGTCCTTGCTGCGTCTCCAAGGATCATTTGAGACATTTTGATGTAGCCGGAAGTATGAATAATGCCACGAATGGCAGTTTTTCCATGGTTGGGTGCAAGACTCGGGCAAATACCAAATTGCAACATGACGTTTATCGGAGTGTTGCAGCCAAGTCGAGTACCAAATTGCTTTAAGAGAAGTGACCAAAGCCCTTTCTTTGTCGCATATGTTCGTTTATCCCTTTGACTAAAATATTTTCCCCTGAAAACGAATTTGTATTCTCCAGGATCCTGGCGGGGTAATTAGTAGAAACAATTACTGCCGATGTCGGTTTCATATCTGACACTCCTTTGCAATGATGATCTTTTTTCAGATTGTTATCAAATTTCCATTTTTCACCTATTAGTGGAGTCACTGTCATCTTCAAAAGCGAAGGGAGTGGGTGGTTGGCGGGTGCTCTGGTGTGGTTTGCTTCTTTTTTCCTGTCAAACGTCTATCGTCCTTATCTCTCCTCCTTCTCGTTCGTGTTTTCTCTTGTGACACCTCTTATCTTTTGCACTTATTTGACCTAATAGTGTTGCAGGGGCCGTAAAACACTTACTAAAACTATAACCGAAGGACGAACAACATTAACAAAGCAACACAATGACATGTTTCACCTCTTTCTACCAAAGAAAATATAATATCTATTTTTCTTGTGGTCTCCATAGGCGGCGGCCCAAAGCTGGGAAGAGACGTGACATTAGCTCAGAAAAACTGTGGCATCAGACCCAAGGCCACATCCGGCTCCTATCGTGTCGTGGGCGGTCAGGAGGTGCGCAAGAACAGCTGGCCCTGGCAGGTAAGACATGTGTTACGCCGTGGTGGAATCAGGCGCTCGTCAATTTTTGGGTATAATATGGAGTTTTTTCTACCATTAAAAAGCTTGTTAATGTTTCTTGCTTCTGATAAAAGAAATTACACTTTATCTATCTTGAATGGAAGTCGAGATAGTTGCAGTTGAAAGAGGTGGGGGTCGCTTGATTTCAGAGGTAAAATAAGCGAGAAAATGGCGCCAGTCTGTTGTCTTACATAGCTTGAGAGAGAGTTGAAGCAAACAGTTTACTTTTTTGTTTTTTTAAATCTACTTTTCAATTGAAATCTTCGCAGAAATGTATTTTTCAATATATGAATAAGTGTTGAGCCCAAAATCCCCCAAAATTTGAAAAACAAGTTGCAAAATCCTCGGAAAAATGCCGAATTTTCTGATTTCATTATTTTGACGAGCGCCTGATTTCACAACACTGCTTTACAAATGTGCGCCTCGTGTACTCCGCATGTACCGGCTGAACGTATTTTATTAATCGCTGAATATATTATTTCGGGAATTGAAGTGGCGTCGGTATCCTAGTACAGTGACCTGTAATCGTGAGGTTGCGTGTTCGGGGATTCGAGCCTCAGCACCCATTTTGCTTAGTCCTTTCGTAGATGGATGTTGAACTCGGAGGTCCCGCCTCTTAAATAACCTAATAATTAATTAATACCCATACCATTTCACCAGTATTTTTCAAGAACTGATTTTCTAAAAACGTTATCCAGTCGATGTTTTATTTCAATGTATATATTATTTTGTTTTGTTTTGTTTTGTTGTCAATTTAAATTACAGCTTGTGCTTTTTAAGTACTTTTGATTATTGTGTTTTTATTGATATTATTTTGAAGAATTGATAAATGCTTGCTTTTCTTATAGAATGAACGACTCAAGCAACAAACCTATTAACCCAACAGTCTATTGATTATTCAAGAAATCAATCACCTTGTAAATGGTGTTTTGTTTGTCAACTAATATTATTCCTCGAATTGGTTGGTCAAATGACTTGGAATCTCACTGATGACTTTTAAGTACCTTGGATTTGTTTTGGCTTTCGATCGTTTTGATTTGTGTTATTTCATTGAGCTCCATTTGAATGTTTAAGTGCAAAATACCGTATTGGAATATCGCGCCGACTTCCACCACTACACGTAATAAATGTTGCACCCAAACAAACCCCCAACACACTAAGAATAAGTAAAATATGCCGTTTTCATAGGACATTAATTGAATCCCTACATTTCTTTATCGTTTTTAATTTCACTTTGACTCTCATGTTTAGGTACTACATGTCTCTCTCT
>NW_004797496.1:254054-254939 GCF_000002075.1 Aplysia californica | reverse complement strand
TCTCCCTCAGTCGCCCCCTCTCTCTCCCCTCTCTCTCTCTCTCTTCCCCTCTCTCTCTCTCTCTCTTTCTGTCTCTCTCTCGTTCTCTCTCTCTCGCTCTCTTTCTCTCATGCTGTCTTTGTCTGGGTGTCTCAGCCATGTACATGATTATGTCCTGGTCGTTTTGCCCTGCACACCCAATTAGGAGACTTTTGAAGAGCTAATTTGCGCACGTTTGTCAATCCTTTCCCATGACCGGGCGCTTAGGGCTATTCGCAGCCTGTCTAGACGCACCATTATCGTAGGAGGATGAACGAACCTTCGGTGGACTCGGAGCGGATGGCAAAGGGAAATAACCTACAGAATCGAGAACAGTTTCCGCCGCGTCGCAGACAGCTGCTGGTCAGTCTAGAGACAGGACTTCATACTGGGTGTTCTGCCCTTTTCCAGTTTTCCAGGAGCAAGACAACCCCCCCCCCCCCCCCACCCCGCTCGGGTCACTCACACACACACACACACTTTCGCCGCGGGCCGCTTTTCCATCTGTCTCATCTTTTTCATCACCTCCCTCAACGTACCTTCTTTTTTTATATTTATTTTTGAACGACCTATTCATCGACAGCCCCTGAAACCCCCCAGGGAAACCCACCCATGTTCTTGAAATAACATGTTCGTTTCCTTATGTTTCGCTGAATCTGAGAAAAAATGTAATTAATCCTTTGGTGCCCTCGACTCGAAAATCCGGAGTTTTGTTCTGGTTACTTTTGTGCTATTCAGTGTCGTGTTACAAGTGTAGATGGTGGCTCTGACTCGTTTTCATTCTATCCATTCTTTTCTGTCTGTCTACCTGTTCCTCTCTGTCTTTGTCTCTGTTTTCCTGTCTCTGTCTTTGTCTCCCCCCCCCCT
>NW_004797496.1:250444-253805 GCF_000002075.1 Aplysia californica | reverse complement strand
GGGGGGCATGGTAAGTTGTTAAGGGAAACTTCCCACTCTTTCATTGCATTTTTTTTCTTACTGGAAGATCATTTTAAAAGCGAGTGCACAAAATGTGTGCTTTGTGGACAAACTAATCCGTCTAGGATAATCATGAAAGCACATAGAGTGGAAAAAATTCAAAATTTGGAGCACGATGACACGACAACGGCAAATCCCTTGCCAAACATTGGTTGGGTCTGATGGAAATGTTTACAAATGATATTTAATTATGTTTAGAAAATACTGACGCACCTGCAAACTACATTTTTGTACACTCAAGTATGGTTCATGTTTCTTAATTTGTGATTTTGTTTTTGGACAAAGTTTTTAGTTCCGTAACATAAATTTAATGTTGTGTAAACGATTTATGGCTTCCGTTGCTTCATTCCTGGTGCGTCCAAACTACTCGACAGCAACTTTTTATAGAAGTTTTTATTGCTATTGTGCATTGTATAATAACATCCAGAAACACCCAACAACTCAAGGCAATGTTACCCCACATTTGTATACTTGTAAAATTTTCCGCTCTTTGGTATTAATATGTGAGGCAGCGTGGTGAAATCAGGCTCTCGTCAAAATAATCAAAGAGAAGAGAAACTTGCATTTTTCCGCAGGTTTGTGAATTTTTATCAAATTTTTTTTTTTTTTGGCTAACACCTTTCATGCCCTTTAAAGTACTCATTTCTGTGTGGATTTTTCTGAAAAACGTTGATTAAAGGCACCAAAAAATGTAACTTTTCAGTTTCCACGGACTCTTAAGCTAAGAAATAACGAATCTTTTTGCGGCCATTTTCTCACTAATTTTACCTCTGAAAACAGATGACCCCACTCCCTTCATTCGCAAATGTCCCGATTTGTATTCAAGATAAATGGATATTTTTTTCATCCAAATAAAGACAGGCGAGCAAGCTTTAAGATGATAGAAATAACTCTACATGCCCAAAAACTGACGAGAGCCTGATTCCACCACGCTGCCTCACATATGTTTCAAGACGCAGTGGAATCAGTCGCTCGTCAATTGTTGGGCATGTGGAGCTATTGGTATCATCTTAAAGCTTGTTCGTTTGTCTATCTTTTGTTGACAAAAATACCCACTTAAACCTGAATAAAAGTCAAGATATTTGCGACTGAAGTAGGTGGGGGTCACCTGGTATACGCAGTAAAATTAGCAAGAAAATGGCCGCCTACGTTTTGTGACATCCAAGTCTTGAGAGTCTTGGAAACTGAGAATTTACGTTTTTGGTGCCCGTAGTCAACGGGTCTTTTTAAATCAGAAAAATCAGCACAGTAATGTATTTTTTAATGGGGATGAAAGGTGTTGAGCCTAAAAACAAAAATGTGATTTAAAAATTCCAAGTCGTCGATTTTATTATTTTGACGAACGCCTGGTTTCACCACGATGCCTCACATATTATGTTTGTTGGCGGAGAGTTGTTGGAGCAGGTGTCTGGAACGAAACGCCCTTCGACATGAAACGTCGGTGACGACCAATTTTTGTCAGTGAAAAGTCGGGGTAAAAAGTTGTGAAGTTTCCAGTTGGACAAATTTATACGCTCCACGAAGCTCGTTAGTACGCAGAAGGCACGCTGCGGCACGGTTCAACGCCCTGTCAAGCCCGGACCAAGCTAAAGTGGGTTGCACAAACAACGCGTAGGAATTGTTTCATTAACTTATACAAATTATATAGCAGTATTTCCATCCGCAAGAAGAACTGATTGTGTTCGCTTGTGATTCAACAGAAATCACGCTAATAAAAGAAAGCAGAAGAGTAATTAAAACACCAACATTTATTTTCTGTGTCTTCTTGAAATAGAGTTGTTATTTTTTTAATGCAGACTGATATGAAGAGATGTTCACTCAGTCCCAAGTTTCAAGATGAATCCGGAAATCTGGATCTCTGATATTGTTAGGATTTTATCCAAATTTAGCAAATCCTCTCGATGTCTTGACACAAGATGTATTAGACAATATTATTTTTTATGATCCGTAAATCGTAAGTCCCCGCAAGCATTCCACGTTATCCAAAAATCACTTTTCAAAAAAATGTCGCAGGCAGTTGGTACCTCTGATCGGGCGTATTTCAGCTAAAAAAACTCCTTACTTTTAGTCGCCAAATTATGTGCTGCATGAAATTATGACAGTGTGCCACTATGTAAAAACCATGGTATGTGGTGTACCACAAAATATGCTCCCGAAGTAAGTGGGAAAGACCCATCCTTTACTCATTGACATCTTTGACATTTTTAACTTGCAACTTAAAGGTCATTGACTCAAAATGTCGGGAAAGCCACCATAGAAAGAGCTGTATCTTTAGATATGCTAAAAATATATAGTTATATTATTTGTAAAAAATGTTGATCATTTTTCCTTACAACTTCTGAGCCGTAATGCATTATGTCAGCGCTCTTTATCATGTGGCCAAACGGATCCACCTCTAATTGGATACGCCTGAGCGGGAAGAAATACCGAGAGCTCAACAGGTGGCTTGGGGGTACAGGGTTGATCTTCAGAAAGCGAAATAACGTAATATTGAAACAGTATAATATGTGAGGCAGTGTGGTAAAATCAAGTCTTCTTCAAAATACAGAAATCGGAGAATCAGCCATTTGATTTTAAATTTTTTTTTTATCTCAACCTCTTTTGTATCCACATAAGAACACATTTTCATATGAATTTTACTTAAAAACATTGATTAAAGACTCTAAATGTGTCATTTTTCTGTTTTCAAGGATTCTTTGGTTATTGTGGTTACTGAACTTTGACGCCTTTTCTTCGCTAATTTCACGACTGACACCAGACGACCTCGCTTCTTTCAATCGCAAAATATATCTCGAGATCTATTCAAGATAGACGGATATCTATTTCATTGGAAGCAAGGCAAACAAAACAGCTTTCAGATGGTACCAATAACTCCACATGCCCAAAAATTGACGAGCGCCTGATTCCACCACGTTGTAACACATATGTTTTATGCGCCACTTTAGATGGTAGGCTGTTTCGACCCCTGCCTGTCAGGACTAACCCGAGCTGAGGGAGATACAACGGCCCAGCAAAAAGTCAGGGGTACCCGATAAAGATTCTCCAAACACAAAGGAATCGACTTCCCATCTTCTGCATTCGTCGAAGAAGCACCAGCTCGTTACAGAGGCCTGTAGTAAATTACAAACAGAGGCCTGTAATAAAGAAATAGAGTTTTAGCTTTAGTAAGCTTTTTTCGGCGTTTACAACGAAAAGGTCGTATTAGTGCCGAAGATTAGAATTGTTCCAAGAGAGTCTTCTTCTTCTTTTTCTTCTTCTTCTTCTTCTTCTTCTTCTTCTTCTTCTTCTTCTTCTTCTTCTT
>NW_004797496.1:247769-249255 GCF_000002075.1 Aplysia californica | reverse complement strand
CCCCAGTGAACCGGTCAATGCCCCTGTCTGACTTATGATCATGTGAAAGTTGAGGAGCAGAGCAAGAGAAAGCGCCCACGTTGCAGACACGGAGTAATGTATGGGTACGGGAAGGGACGCTGTATTTGATGATGTGCTCTCTGCAGCATGACGATGGCGAAATATCCCACACGACAATTATGTTTTTGTCGCTTGTTAACGCCGTCTGGTGTTCGATTTTCTAAATTATTTTTGTTTGGCGGGAGGGGGTTGTTTTTCAACATGATTTAAAACAAACTAACTTTTGAAGGTTGTTTTCTTTTCATGTGCTTTTGCCAGACTGAATATCATATAAAATGACAGTGTGTCATTTCCAAGGTGGTGCACTTAACAGTTATTGCTTTTGCTTTATTTTAAAAATATTTTCTATCGCTGGAACCAGTGGGTGTCGCGGGGAGAAACATGAATTGTCAGCCAGCGAATCAAAGGGTTAGTACTGAGGTCAGGTCGTGGGCTACTGGGGCTGTCCTGCACAGAATAAATCAAATGAATTCTGAAAGTAGTACTTAGTCTGTGATATCTTTTTCTCTTATTAGGTAAGTGTTTTTAGGCGCTCGCAACTGCATTAAGGTCAAAAGAGCGTGCAGGACACATTGAAAATGTTTCAGTAAGTAGGAATTTTTTACTTTTGCCCGGGTGGCCGCCGAATGTGATATCTTCATTTCAATTTGTCTGCATGCATACATGCCTGAAAAAAATGGCATTTGAAGCCGAAGCATGTCTCCTAAATTTACAATACATGATTAGGAGGAAAGAACGAAAAATGCTGGGGCGTTACATAAACTTTCACTCAACGAGGACGTGCGTGTACAAGTTGCGCACGTTAAAGATCCCATGATGGTCCAAAGTCGATAAGAGTAAGCTTCGGCGCCACTCGCGGTAAAATTAAAAATTTCCTGCCAACTGAAAATGTTTAATGTGTCTCGTGCTCTCTTTTGACCTTATGCAGTTGTGAGCGCCGTAAAACATTGACCAAACAAGCAGATTATACTCGGACTGGCGTCTGCGGTTAAGCGGTTAGGCACTTCCAGTTTATTTCATCTGCCTGCTCCCACATTGTTTCTCTCTCACCCCCTAAAGGGTTTACACTTTGTTGTTGGGCTGTGAAACGTCTACACGCACTCACATAAACACGAATGTACACACACATACACAAATACACACACATACACACACTCACATAAACACTACACACACTCACATAAACACGAATGTACACACACATACACAAATACACACACATACACACACTCACATAAACACTACACGCACTCACATAAACACGAATGTACACACACATACACAAATACACACACATACACACACTCACATAAACACTACACACACTCACATAAACACGAATGTACACACACATACACAAATACACACACATACACACACACATAAACACGAATGTACACACACATACACAAATACACACACATAC
>NW_004797496.1:242881-247046 GCF_000002075.1 Aplysia californica | reverse complement strand
CCCCAAACCGCACACACACACATACGTGCACACACAAAACACTCATTCACACCCAACGTGTAAAAGTGTTCCATATCTTAATTGCCGTGGATAGAATTTCTGAAGTTCCGGTTGTAAAATGGAAGGTTTTATAAGAAAAACGAGGAAATGGGGGTGACCGAGTTCTTTCAACACTCGCGAGGCCTAATTTCTCCATGCACTTTTTCCTCAGCTGCCAGGCTGCTCAGCTGCTCTTTTGAATAATAAACAAGGGGATTTCTCAAAAGATTCTAATGTTTTAAATGTTTAAGATATTATTATGTAAGGGGAGAAGTGAACCACTAAAGATTGCGTATTTTGAATTAAAAAACAAAACATAAAACTCACATAGGCTCCTTATCTTAAAGACAAGCGCACTGCGTTGCCTCAGCTTGTAAGAAGATGGGCTGCAGAGCAGATGTCCTTGTTCGAATCCCTATAGGAACATCCTGAACGAGTTGTTGTGGGGAGTTGATAAGGCTTACGATCGTCGGGAACAGTTTGTTTAGTAGCTGATAAATGGCTACCTTAGAATTACAAATTACTATGTGGCATTTTTGCAGTTTTGAGTTACTGAGACCATGAGATCCAAAACCAATAAATGTTCCATTTGGTCTATCAAAATCGTAAGATTATTCGGAGTCGTCTTCAAAGTATTTAAAGAATAACATTCGAAAAAGGTTGACATGATGTGAAACTCAAAATCTTCGACGTCAAAATACTAAAAACTAGGTAATGAGCGGATATAACTTTAGAATTCTCTTGTAGCAAAATGTAACCAGTGGAAAATCATTGCACGTTAACCCCCCCCCCCTCCCCAACCGCCACCTCTAGACATAGATGAAATATCAGTGTGTCATATTGATATTGCATCTATTTTAGAGACGCCGGAGATATGGTCACTCAAAACTTACCTTTAAAAATCTGGCTTGGCAAAATTGTGCAAAATCAGAGAAACGCAAAAGTGTGTTCGCGCATATATTGAAGTGCATCAACATTTGTAGATGGCAAACATATTGGAGAACGGAGCTGTTACAAATATCTCACAAAGCCTGAACTTAACAAAACATGTGCTCATTAGTATCAATGTTGTTTTTGTTTAGGAGTTAGTGGTTTCGTGTCGAGCAAGGAAACCTTTTTAGCACATGGGATGTGTTATTAATTACATTTTGGACCTAATTATCTATCAGTGAGGAACAGAGGCCACGAAACTGCCATGGTTTTAGGTGGTCTGGGGTGGGATGAACAAAACCGTCCTCATAGGAATCACCGGATGGTTTGGTTAGTGGACTACATGGCGCAAATGCTGAACCGTCATGTTTTACCCTTGTGTTCGTCATAGTCTCTTTCAAGTAAACACCTCCATGCATAGCAAAGAACTTTCTCACGGGGCCAGTGCCACTAGATTATTTTTGGAAAAACAAATCAAATCAACGTTGGAGTGGTCACCAGTAAATAGCCCCCCTATGAATCCTACAGGTGTGTGGAGAGTTAAATACCATTAAACAGATGCTGAAGAAGAGCGCGCGACTTTGCTCCTAGTTCAGACCCTTTGTTTGCAACTCTCTGTGATATTTGAGATTAAACGACACATAGCTTCGTTCAAAATTTAACAGAGTTGATTCCCAAAAGGTTCGTGCACTTCATAAAACTGATGGCTCCTACGCAAAATAACAATAAGTACATTTAATGTTAAGTCCCAGTTTTGCCAGGTATTTGGGAATGATCTGTTTTCCGTTTGTTTGAAACTTTCGTGACAAAATATCAAAATAGACTATTGTTTATTGCAATACAACATTTTCCGTTCATTGGACATGTAATGTATGCCTATTTTATCAATAGTGATGGTCCTCAATACACGCACGAAGACAATTGTACTGTTTCTTTGATTTCGCACAATTTTGTTAAGCCTGTTTTTAAAGGTCAATTTTAAGTGACCATGTCTCGGGCTTCTCTCAATACAGATTAACTATTAATGTGTCAGATGATGTGGGAATTTATGTAGCCTTAAATTGGTATGCTGCATAGAGTAGGTAATGCGAGGCTTTAACACGATGATTTGTTGATTACATTTTCAAGTTTCTTTTGGACGCCAATGTATAATAGAGGTGGGACATCTTGTTTCTCTGGAATATTATCCTTCATTCCCTATAGAAGAGATGACGTATCTTCAAATCATTTAACGTCTGCAGAGGACAAGTTTACTTCAAGTCATTTTGGGTCAGCTGTACTCATTTATAAAATTCGAAGCCAACATTTATTCTGGCTGAAACCAAAATCCTTCAGATGTTCTCTCTGGACGTGCAAATAGCCAAGTTGGCATAATATTAGCCTGTAATGTAATGCTTTTGATCCTGGTTAGATCTCCCAATGTGACACTCTCGAACGTGGGTTGCCAATTCCTTTCCACTCGCTTGCCTCATCCGTGGTACCGGTACATCTGGACTTTGAATCTTCTTTCTGGCTGATTCACCAACACGTAGCCTAAACTTAGACCTCGCACTGTCATTATGATAGTCATATTTTTGTTTTGCCCTTCATTCGGGTGTTATGTCGATGCCCATAGTGCTTACGCTTTTCAACGGAGATTTAATATACTTACTTGCTTATTTGGCTGGAGAATAGGCATCATTGCAGGTGTCTCAATGCTGTAGCTGCTCCTCCCACCTCTCCAAGATCCATGAAAGGGTCTGCTTGCTGGTCGTGCCAGTTATCAGCTGGTTGGATTTTCTTCTGGCTTTTCCACGGAGGTTGCTGTTTCTCTCCGACCCGCTAAAGACACCAGCTTCCGTTAGTCTGTCCATTGTGTGTGATTTAGGCCTTCATCCTCTCTGTGGTCGTTGAACCATGCTGTCAATGCTGCCGTGACTGTTGGTGGATCTAATTGCATGGTGTCGCCAATCTCAGCAAGACCGGCCAGCTTATCAGCACGTTATTTGCCTTGAACTCCTGCGTGAACAAGGCTACAGAACCAAACAATCCTTGTGAGTCTGCTTCTACGTTTTGCCTCTCGGCAGTCTGCATACCACATGTGGTTGTTCACTTTTTCGATATATAGAGAGCAAGGAGGGGCGGCCATGACAGTGCGCGGCCTAGGATTACAAATCTATGCTCCCAGCACCTACTTTCCACTGCTCTCTGCAAAGAGGCGCAGACAAAACGTAATGGAGACGGACCGGATGTACCTAGAAGCCGGAAGTTCAAACTGGCAGACGAAATACCAAACGTGGCTCAGAGCTAATCTTATGAAGCTATAAAGCCGGCAAACTGAGTCGTGGAACGTTACCGACATAATGGGGAGAAGGGAGTTGGGGGGGGGGGGCTGGTAGGTGGGAGTTCGGAACATGAACTGGTGGTCAGGTGGGTAGGTGGGGGAGGATGTGTGTCTTGGGTGAGGGGGGATGGGAGCGTGCACTGCATGCACGTGTTAGAAAGCTGCATGGTGGGTGGGGAGGGTATGTGAGTCTGGGGCAGACGGATGCTTTTTTGTATGGATGGGTAGAGAGAGTATTTGTTTCTGAAGAGGAAGATATTGAGAACGTGCTCTATTTGTAGGTATGTGGGTAGGGCACATGTGAGACTGGGGAGGGGGTGAGGAATTTGGCTTCAAAACGCTCCGTACACAAAGACCAGCTTGGCGCAGGAGTTGGGCTATAGAACGGAGCCATTCTGACGCGAGTGTCCTTGTAAATGTTTGCTCATGTATGTGTCCGTGCTTTTTCGTCCATGTGTCCGTGCGTCTCCCGCCGGTCTGTTCCACCCACGCACTGTTGATCTCTCGCTTTGCCTCTTTTATGACAAGAGAGCATCTGAATAGGTGCAAGGAGCGCAAGCCTTTATCCTTTTCCGCCCTATGAGAGGACGATAAAGAACACGAATCGGATGGCAGAGATTTGCACCACCACGGACTGTGGACTGTTTGTTCTGTGCACCATCACATCATCCTTTTCTTCCACATCAGTCCCCAGCCAAAGGCGTCGCCGTTTTTGTTTGGTTAAGAAAATATTTTAACGTTGTTGGTTGTTTTTTCGTGTCACTATTTATGACTCGTACATCCGGAGCAACCTCTGGTTTAGAAGTCAGACAGAGTGCAGATAGGTCACTGACCACGGCCACCCGACCCCTGGAGAAAAGGGGGCGTGTATCT
>NW_004797496.1:241340-242775 GCF_000002075.1 Aplysia californica | reverse complement strand
TTCAGGGACGGAGAGGCGTTTGTTGTGGTGGAGAACAAAATGGGAAAGTAAGATTGCATTTGCATAGATGATTTCTCTGTGTGGTGCTGCATTCCTGGCATACCTGCGAAGTGGTCGTTGAACCGAGATTATGATTCTGATAGGATTTTTGTCACGCCCTCCTAATTTCTAGATGAATGTTGGCTTCTAGTTTTGGGAGAAGCTAACTTCGTTTTGATCGACGTTTTTATGTTCAGGTGTCACCTCTGAGATTGTAAATCTAAGTACCTGCTTAGAATTTAAAAGGTATTAGCTGCGCGACATTCCAAGCCACCAGATGGCATCTACCCAGTACGTCATAAGTGTCACGACACGGTTGAATCAGGCGCTCGTCACGTTTTGGGCATATTATATTTCTATCGATGTTCTGTCTTGTGGGTGCTTATGGTTAATTTCTGTCCTTTTTCGTTTTTATTTTTTGCTTTGTTGTAGTTTTTTTAAAAAGATATATTTTGATTTTAAGTTTTTGGCCACTAAGAATGTGACAATGGTCTATAGCCAGACACGTTCATTAACATAGCAGCAGATTCACCATTAATTGTTTGCAAGATCTCAAGTAGTTAGATAAAAATTGTGGCTAAATATAAACATGCAACTAGCGCCACACCAATCCGAATTACCTCTTTGGGCATGTATAAATTAAGAAACTAGATCTAGCCTTCATGTTGAGCGTCGGCCTGCTGATCAGATGTACTAGTCTCAAAGTTTTGAGGAATTTTTTTTTAAAATTTTCAATTCATGGAGTCGATTCCATGTGCTCAAGGAATATTTTGTCCAAATTCCAAGTGACTATATTCAACCATTTGTTTACAGAGGCACCATACTTCCTTATTTGCGTGCTGGTTTAATCGAAAATTGAAACTTGAAAATGTCGATCAAAGCGAGAAAAGATGTATATTGTAGGTACACTTTTGTGAAAAAGAAAGCATTGTACAGTTTTGCTTTCTGGGTCTAGTACATTTGAAGAGCTTGCTGACGTTTTCCAAGTCTGAGAGAGCCTGTAACGTTGCCAGTCAATGAATTAACTGCACGGCTCGGCGTACATAGATCTAGTACGTGCTTCAAGATGAGCGGTCCCATGAGGTGCAGGTGCTTGCTCCCCGCTCTCGTTCTGTCCCATGCCAAGGAAAACAGCAGGCGCTTCTGTTCCCCAACTGGAAGGCTGGTAGAGAAGGGGTGGGCAAACATTCCTGTATAAGGGCCGCATGCAAAAAATAGACTACTTTACTGGGCCGTATTCTTTATCAAGTAAAATCATTTGGATCTGAAACATCTATTAACAGAGATAGATAATAGATGGACAGTTTAAAAAAATAAAAACAGGGGGTCGTTAAAACAGGTACAACTGTCTTTTGTACATCCGCCTCGCCTACAATCAGCTTATTATCTCCCCCCC
>NW_004797496.1:233380-241050 GCF_000002075.1 Aplysia californica | reverse complement strand
TCTCGCTTTCTCACTCTCTCTCTCTCTCTATGTGTGTGTGTGTGTGTGTGTGTGTGTGTGTGTGTGTGTGTGTCTGTGTGTATGTACTGACCCAAAACACTGGCGTCAGTGATGTAACAGCTTGATGCTTTGCCGTCGCACACAGATGACCTGAGTTCGGTTTCTATATGGGAAGAAATTCTAGCGGTCTTCATCTCGGTCTTTCTGTAGGGACCTTGTGTCACTCCTTCTCAGTCCGGGTTGGCCTTAACAGGCAGGGGCAAAACCCGTCCCCGAAATGACCTAAATTATGACAATGGTTGCGTAATAAACCTTAAATCTAAAAGAAAGAAAGATATTGCTTGACCTATAACATCTAGTGAAGATTTGAGCCAATAAGAAAGTGATGGTGTTTTTTTGTTTTTTCCACTTGTTTGATTTCATCGTTGAGAAAATCTACTCCCAAATGAAGCAAGTTGATGCCAACGTTTTGCTACATGGGAAAGTTTGACATTCTAGTATCCCCTCATAGTTGTCAACTTCTTTACATTGAACTGATCACGAGTGACCCACATGCCAGCCGAAAGTTTACCGACTGCAGGGCTGCAGGAGTCCGAATAGTAGTTCTATTTCATGAACATTTGAAACTCATCTAGGAAAGACTCAGCCTGCTGATGATGATATGTTACTGCATTGTCACTGACTTGAAGCGCCGAACGCAAATGAAAACGGGTGGTTGGCGGATGCTCTGGTGTGGTTCGCTCCATTTTTACTATCAAACATATATCGTCCTTATCTCTCCTCCTTTTTGTGGATGTTACTCTCTTGTAAGACCTTTAATCTTTGGCACTTAAAAATAATTTATGGCCTTATTGTGTTGCAAGAGTCATAAAACGCTTACCAAAACTAAACCAAACCAAAGCAAATGAAAGTTTCCATCACTAACCTTTCAGTGTTGCAAGGGACTTTAAAGTTACGTAAGTTCACACATTTCTTCCCTTCGGGAAAAATGTTTATTCGCCCAGATGAAAACACCTGCCAGGCCGCCTGGGGCTCGCAACTGCAATGGAAAACTACTCTATTGTCTTTTTAATGTGTGATGAATTTTGGCGAAGTATCCTGCAACCCTTGTGGGTGGTTTTGGGAAGAGGGAGGGAGGGGGGTGTCACTGGTAGGTCCTCAGTTTTTCTCTGTATGTTGTTTCTCTCTTTTACCTTGCTCTTTTGTCCATAATAGTCGTGATCACGTTGGTTTGTCTTTGTTTCCTCAAGCTGAAATCAGCAACTATTATTCTTGTTAAAATAAAGTGTTCTGTTTTACTGGTGGTCTGCAGTTCTCGGTTTTCAAAAGATTTATAGAACACAACAGAGAACCGATTGGCCTTATATGTGATATTGTTTTAATAATAATAATAATAATAGATAGCATTTGTATAGCGCATATCCCCGCTCAACTGCAGGCTCTATGCGCTTTACACTATATTATTACCCCAGCAGACCATAGTACACTCCGAAACATTCTCAGCTTCCCGGGAAGCATACAGTGCAAGCAGCCGATTAAGCGCTCAAACACTAACAAACTGACAAGATCTTTCGCTGTCTATAGCCGGGTACCCATTCTCACCTGGGTTAAGTGAGGAAAATTCGTGTAAAGTGCCTTTCCCAAGGACACAACGTCGGGCCCTTGACGGGATTCGAACCCACGACCTTACGGTTGCGAGTCCGAGAGCCTAACCACTAGGCCACCGACGCCTTACCTTTTTTCATGTAATTGATTTTTTCTGTTTTACTTTGAAAGTTTTTACATGTTCATTGTTTTGAACTGTTGAAATTCTCAAGTAAATTTAGTATGAACACAAGTTCTCAGACAAACGTGACTAGTTAGTACAAATGTCCACGACTTATTATTACAAACATTTTTTTAAATGCAAAAAGACGTTTTGGTACGATTGTTTTACTGTTCAATGTTGCTGAAGTTACAGACTGTGACGTGTAGCCCCAAAAATAAATTTCCTTGCACTGTGTAAGAGAAAACAAGTAAGCGACTATTTCATTTTAAATCCTTGATAAAGTGCAGCAATCTGAATAAGTTAACTAGAAAAAAATAGCCTGAGAATAACGAACACTCTAGAATCAATGAATTAATAAAGACAGTCCCACTCCTTGTTACTGCCAACATTCCAAAGTCGGGTGGGAAGGAAAGGATATTCTGCGAAAAAAAAATGATTAAAAAATTGTAAGATATGCGAAGAGTCATAAAGAGAGAATAAATCAGCGGTGAGAACATTCAAAACAATTTACTGGGGTTCTCCGAGCAATGAATCATTCGCGTCAATGTACAAAGCGGAAATTGCTAGAGTCTGTGAGAATTAAATACAGCATTCCGATTTGATTGGCGGGATACGGCGCATTCCCCATAGAGATAAGGTTGCGGAGCTGCCAGCAATCTTGTTTATTTGCGTGTTGCTTGAGTTTTCTTTAAATAAATATTGTTCTACTTGTAGAATTGTCTCTAATTTTAGTACACAATTTGTTCAGGTCACTTGGTTTATCAGCTGTATACATTTTTGAGGAGTGGGCTGTACTATGGATCTTTTTTTTTTTGCCTAATCCAATTCGTTATTAAGTTATTTCAGTCAATTTTTTACACAATCGTAGGCATATTAACGATTAAGGATTCTCCGTTGATTCACTGCTAAATTCCCTGTGTACATTTCTATTTACCATGAATTGTCATTTGAGAAAGTTGGAACAATATTTTGCTGCCATGAATGAAAAGCGATATTTCTGACGATGTCAGCTGCGATGATACAGAAGCTTTATAGATCTATTTGATATTCTGCCCTGTTTTTGTATTTTTCAATGTTGCAGTTCTTGGTGTCATTATTACTTTTATATCGATGCTGCTTCTGCCCCTGATGATGCAAACAATGATAATGAAACAATACTATAAATTACATCTTTTTTTTATCCCAGAAGGGCAATTTGGTTTACAGGAGGAAAAATGCATACATGAGTACATAATTATAAATACCTACATACATACATAATTACACAAATACAGAACAATTTCACAACCATACCATTGCTAGTTGCCACTTTGCAGCACCCTGTGTTTTAGCTAGGGTTGTCATGTCTTACTCAAGGACACACTCCAGTGACCACCCATCTGATCCCCGTGTCACTGGCTGCTGTTGTGGTGTGGGATGCTCCTATGTGATTGTCTTGGACAGGTGCTCTTAAAAGCAGGTTCGACTGTAATTCTAATTCAATACCATAATACAAATGGGTGCATTGCAAACTTTTCTTTAGAGATTACAATTAAATCCATTCTGAAAATAAATAAACATCTTAAAATAGGCTTTTGGAACGTTATAACCATGCTGACGTGGCCATGGACAGACAAGCGTGGCGTCGACTACTCTCCGTCTTATGTACCTGACGGTATAGGGGGGAAGTGAATAAGTAAATAGGTTGCGACTAGCATTATTGAACTTTTCAAGTTCATATCAGCTCTGACAAAGTTAACCCTTGTTCGTGTTGGGAAACTGTATAGAAACGGGTAAAACCGCCAGTGTTGTGTTCTTACTGTTTCTTCTAGTTCGAGATGGCTAAAAAATACGAAAACTACCCCTTGGGGCCTTTAGTACTAAGAGTGCTCGAGTTCTACAACCAGCGACACGCGCGATACTGTCTCGTCTGAAGACGTTCTCGAGACGAACATGTCTTGCGGGCCCGTTCCGCGAGTAAGCTGCCCTGTGGGGACAAGAGAGCTTCTTGCACTTTGCAACGTTCATCATAGTCCCCACGTCCCCACGTCCCCACGTCCCCACGTCCCCACGTCCCCCAACTTTCTACCTCTTATTGAAAGGAAAAGTAGAAGAAAAAAATCTTACTTTCCGCCGATCTGTGGTCACCCACTGAACTGTGTGTCTGTCTGTCTGTCTGTCTGTCTGTCTGTCTGTTTGTCTGTCTATCTGTCTGTCTGTCTGTCTGTCTGTCTGTCTATTTTTTCTTCCTCTCTCACTCTCCCTCTTTCTCCCTCTCGATCTCCCCACTCTCTCTCTCTTTCTCTCTTTCTCTCTCTCTTTCTCTCTCTCTCTCTCTCTCTCTCTCTCTCTCTCTCTCTCTCTCTCTCACTTTCTAACCCATCTCTTTCTTGCACCCTCTCGCTCTATCACCTTCTCCCCCCCCCCTTCTGTATATGTTTCTCCTTTCCTTCCTTCCTCTTATTCCCCCCGGCCCTTCTCTTTTCACCGATATCTGTGTCGCTCTCACACACTGCCACCTCAAATGTATTTGTTTCCTTACTTACCTTCTACTCCGATTCATGAGGGCTCTCTTGGCCTAGAGGTTAAGGAGTTCGCCTCTCTTTAAAAGGTCCCGGGTTCGAAATCGGTAACAACCGAAACATTTTCTCCTCTAAAATTGTCTCCTTTCACCTTCTTTCCTTCTCTCTAGCAATATTCTGTCGTCTGCTTTCGTCTCCAGTTTCTTCCCCCTCCCCCTCACCTCCTTTGTCCCCTCCGCTGGGCTCCTGGCTCTTTCTGCAGCCTTTCTACTGTTACTCCTTGGCTTAATCTTATTGCCGTCTCTCAGCCATACTCCTGATTTTCTGGTAGGAAAGATCTACTCCTAGTATTCTCGAACAAGGGCGAAAAATCTCGGAGGTGTCGTGTGCAAGTTGCGAACGTTAAAGATCCCTTGGTGGTCCAAAATCGATAAGAGTAGGCTTCGGCCGCCACCCGTGCAAAATTCAAAATTTCCTATCAATTGAAAATGTTTGGTGTGTCCCGCGCGCTCATATGACCTTATGCAGTTCCGAGCGCCGTAAAACACTTACCAAGAAAAAAACATCCGATTCTTTTAGTTGATATTATTCTCTCCAACTCAGGCTCCCACCTACTGGACAAGAACGCATACAAGTAAAAATGTTATCTTGCGCCTTTCATCTTGGTATGTGTGCATCTGTAAGATGTTTCTCTTGTTCAAGTGAATCAACAATAATTGATATAGATACAACAATCTCGATATCATTTTTTTAAACAGAAGTTTCCAACTGTTTAAAAAGGCAAATAATAACCAAACCGTTCACCATAATAATATCTTCATGGTCTTCTCAAAACTACTTTGAATCTTTGAATCACATATTTGAGTTCCAATCCTTTTCGTAATGTTGTTTTGTTCCTTCATCGATAGCCAGAGTCCATTATTGATTATCCTGCCTGCCTGTCTGTCTGTCTGTCTGTTTGTCTCTCGCTGTTCTCTCTCTCTTTCTCTCTCTCTCTCTCTCTCTCACTTTCTAACCCCTCTCTTTCTTGCACCCTCTCGCTCTATCACCTTCTCCCCCCCCCCTTCTGTATATGTTTCTCCTTTCCTTCCTTCCTCTTATTCCCCCCGGCCCTTCTCTTTTCACCGATATCTGTGTCGCTCTCACACACTGCCACCTCAAATGTATTTGTTTCCTTACTTACCTTCTACTCCGATTCATGAGGGCTCTCTTGGCCTAGAGGTTAAGGAGTTCGCCTCTCTTTAAAAGGTCCCGGGTTCGAAATCGGTAACAACCGAAACATTTTCTCCTCTAAAATTGTCTCCTTTCACCTTCTTTCCTTCTCTCTAGCAATATTCTGTCGTCTGCTTTCGTCTCCACTTTCTTCCCCCGCCCCCTCACCTCCTTTGCCCCCTCGTCTGGGCTCCTGGCTCTTTCTGCAGCCTTTCTACTGTTACTCCTTGGCTTAATCTTACTGCCGTCTCTCAGCCATACTCCTGATTTTCTGGTAGGAAAGATCTACTCCTAGTATTCTCGAACAAGGGCGAAAAATCTCGGAGGTCTCGTGTGCAAGTTGCGAACGTTAAAGATCCCTTGGTGGTCCAAAATCGATAAGAGTAGGCTTCGGCCGCCACCCGTGCAAAATTCAAAATTTCCTATCAATTGAAAATGTTTGGTGTGTCCCGCGCGCTCATATGACCTTATGCAGTTCCGAGCGCCGTAAAACACTTACCAAGAAAAAAACATCCGATTCTTTTAGTTGATATTATTCTCTCCAACTCAGGCTCCCACCTACTGGACAAGAACGCATACAAGTAAAAATGTTATCTTGCGCCTTTCATCTTGGTATGTGTGCATCTGTAAGATGTTTCTCTTGTTCAAGTGAATCAACAATAATTGATATAGATACAACAATCTCGATATCATTTTTTTAAACAGAAGTTTCCAACTGTTTAAAAAGGCAAATAATAACCAAACCGTTCACCATAATAATATCTTCATGGTCTTCTCAAAACTACTTTGAATCTTTGAATCACATATTTGAGTTCCAATCCTTTTCGTAATGTTGTTTTGTTCCTTCATCGATAGCCAGAGTCCATTATTGATTATCCTGCCTGCCTGTCTGTCTGTCTGTCTGTTTGTCTCTCGCTGTTCTCTCTCTCTCTCTCTCTCTCTCTCTCTCACTCTCTTTCTCCCTCTCTCTATCTCTCTCCCTCTGTCTCCCTCTCTTTCTCTCTCTCTCTCTCTCTCTCTCTCTCTCTCTCTCTCTCTCTCTCTCTCTCGTCTCCCCCTGTTTGTGTGTGTGTGCCTGTCTGTTTGTCTTTCTGTCTGTCTGTCTGTCTGTCTGTTTATCTGCTATGGTATTATGTACTTTGTTACACTCGGTGCTTGGGTTTGGTATAAGCTTAGATCTAACACCTCTTTTAAAAAAGTGATGCATTTAAAAACCAGTGTATTGTTTGCAACTATCATCGTTAAATCCATAACACAAAAAATGACAATTCCGGCAAAACAGAGCTTGGCGTAATATTGCACTTTTAAGGACAAATCCTCTTACTTTTTCAAATTTAAATATTTGGACGTTTTTCACAAAGATTGTTTACTATTCTAAACCCACGCTTGTATAAACCGTATTATTGTAAATTATGTGACTGCAAAGAATCGAATATCGGTCACACTACTTCCGGTTTAGTTTACCACGCCCCCCCCTCCACCCCCGTGGGTGGATTCGGAGACCTTGGACGACTTACCAGCTGATCTATGCCGAACTTCTGCCACGAAGTTCAATCAAGATGTTGAAGAAACCCACCCCACACACACACACACATACCCTCTTCCGATTTTTTTTCTTCTTTTTATTACCGCAGACCTTTTCTCCGGGAAAAGGAAAAGGGTGGTTCCGGGTAGGGTTGGGCAATGAGTCGCTTTAACAAAATCCGGATACTCTGTTAGTGCACCTTTTCGACAAATAATAGAATACGAACCGCTTCGGCTAATGGTTTTGAACCACTTCGACAAACGGGCCAGCACGACTGCAACAAATGGGTGCACCCACTTCGGCAAACAGGTCAGGAAAGAGAGTTAAATGTTTATGTTGAGGGTCATGCTAGACAGGGCCGAGTCTGAATTCGGATCATGTTTCATTGAGAATTATCCGGTTATCCTTGTAGATTATCCGGATTTTGCCCACCTCTAGTTCTGGGGTTGGGGGTGTGTTCTGAAAGTACTGTCTTCACGTTGCTAAATAAATATTAGTCTTTTCCGATTCTGCCATAGGTTAACAGGTAGAGATCGGAGCGGATTGCAGTGTTTACATCTCTATGTATAAATATTAGGGCTAGGTCTTTATCCTCCTAGATGCTCTATGGCGAGGGGTGGAATGCTGCATTCACATTTTATGGATAATATAATTATAAATATAT
>NW_004797496.1:228610-233239 GCF_000002075.1 Aplysia californica | reverse complement strand
CTCTCTCTCTCTCTCTTTCTGTCTCTCTCTCTTTAAAAAATGCATTCATATGACCTTGTCAATTTCTTCCACTACTTTTACAAGGGAAATGTAATTACGTGATGTGGGCACGTCTGTTTTACGGTTTAGTAAATCATTGCGTGGGTAATACTGGATAAGTCGGTGAAAAGCCCTTGGGCTTTGGGGGGCTATGGGGGGCTCGGGTGAGGGACTGGCGTTTTTCGTTCTCGTGCACCCATGAGTGACATTCAAGTGTAGGGTCAAGGACACGGTGATGGTGAGACCTCTGGCAGTGCTTAATGTTTATGTTGAGGGTCATGCTAGACAGGGCAGAGTGTGTGTGTGTTTTCTTTGTGAACGCCTGCGCTTTTTTGCACTCTTAGGTTGGTACATCTGTGTTCCCTCCCCCCTCCCCCCCTGCCGATTTGGAAACATTAGTGCGGAATGCAGAATCCGGTTAGCTTGCTGATTTATTGGAATGGTATCCTTGCTTTTTTTAGGGGGGGGGGCGGGCTGAAGGAGGTACGAATGGAAAGAGTGTATTGAAAGTTGTGTAATATTGATATCAGTACCATTGCTATTTCTCTGTGGGTTTTTAGTTGAATGTACATAGACTTTTATTATAATACATTATTTTTTAACCCTCATCGGGGTGCCCACTACGGATGGGATCGGCCGACCGGCCCGATTGTCCGACTCGATCGCTTCAAAAACAAACGCCATTGTTTTCAGTTTCAGGCGATCGAGTTGGGCGATCGGCCCGATCCAGCTGTAGTGGGCACCCCGTATAACGTAGTCCCAGTTCATTATGGAACGCACCATTTGACTCAATTTAATCTAAATGAAGGGTGACGGGGGAAAGTGCCACTTCGACTATTGCGAGATTGTTACTTTGACCTTCATTTGGGCGTACTAGCATGGCCCCTAAACTTGTTGATTTGTTGGTTTCTGCAACGGTCAAAGTTAAATAATTAGAAATGCTATAATTGTGGCACGTAACCATTTTATTTCTGTAACAGTCACAGGGGCATATGCCTCTTGTCTGTAGCCGTAAAATGTTTAATCCGAATTCTTTTAAATCTCATGACGAGGCATCTTTTTTTTTTTTTCAAATGACGCCTTGCTGGCTCCAACGCCAAAAAGAGGCATAGCAGATATGATCTTCGCAGGCTGATCTAGGAAATGTGCATGGAGCAGAATGAAGTCCAAAACATGACTGTTGTTGTTTTGCCAGAGGCCTCTGGTTCGGTTAGTCAGGAAAGCTTATGGAAAATCACGGCGAAGTACGATTTCACATCAAAGTCTATTAATATGGTACGCCAATGTCATGTAGGTTTGAAAACCAGTTCCATGAGCCATAATGATATTTTCAAGAGCCTTTTCTGGGACAAATGGAGTGAAGCAGGACTGTGCCTTTTCACCAACAGTTTTCAATGTCATGTTCTCATCGTTGATGCGTGAAGCATACCAGGGCTAAAGCATACTAGTTCTGAAGCATACCAGTGCTCACATACTTGTTTTGATATCAGGTACAGACTGGATGGTGAAGTCTTCAACCCCAGTTGGCTGCAGCCAAAGACCAACAAAAAAACCTGATGCATATCTATGCACTGCTATCTGCCATTAATTCTGCATCGCTTACTCAAGAAAATTCAGCATGCGGAAGTGTTCATTGTTTTTTAATGCAGTTAATACAAGTAACACTTCGAACTCACAATAAGCACACAAATTCTGATATGAATCTTTTTTTATCCGGCCTGTCTCTGATGATGCGCAGACTGCTCTTGCTGAAATCAGAATGCATGACATAATACTGAATAATGTTGATAACTTCAAATACCTTGGCAGCACACATTGTTCCAATGCCCGCAACCACTCAGAAAACACTTTACGTATTTCTAAAAAGTCTATCAAAATTCTTGGACTGCTTTTGCATTTTCAAAGAGTCAGTGTTGAAGGTCTACATTGCTGCTGTTCCTCCAACCATTGTGCACAGTGCTGAGACCTGGAAACAGTACCAAAGCCATGTCAAGGAACTGTATCATTTCTACATGACATGTCAAAAATATTTTTTGGAATTGAGTGGCAGGAAAAAAATCTGGACTCCAAAAGTCTGGACTCCAAAGCTCTCAAAATGACAAGTGCCAAGAGTCTTTTTGTTCTGCGCTTAGAATGACTCAACTTCGCTGGGCTAGGCATGAGTAGTTTCAGAATACTATAGGCAGTATTACGTTCTGAGCTGTCTTCACGGAAGAAAAAAAGTTGACACTCCAAAAAAGCCCTTCAAAGGCACCCTGAAAATGTCTATCTGAAGAATATCAACATTGATTCCTTCACGTAGGAGAGTTTAGCTCCTGAGAGGTCCAGTTGGAGAGCAGCAAGCACAAAGCGAAAATCAAACGCGGCTTTACGAATTAGAAATGCTGGAGTCAAAAAGTGAGTCCGCAAGATGTGCTCATTGACAAATGTAAGTGAACTTTTAAATGCTTAAAGTGTGTCAAACTCTTTTGTCTGGATAGATCTCACTGGTTTTTGCAGAAGCCACAAGTCATCGTACTCTGTTTGTTTTTTGTTTTTTTTACTGAATCCATTTCGCAAAATGTTCACCTCTACTGTAATGCTTTGGACATCTGTGCGCAGGTGCTATATGCAAGACGGTGTTGTTGAAGCCAGAGACATCCGCTGGTTGACCGGACGTGTTAAGTAGCAAGGACAATCCTCTATTCACGGAAATACCCTGGTCCCGTCCTCGTTTCGTTACAGAGTGGCATCAAAATGCTTACCTCCCTTTTTCCAACTATTATTAGATGTCAGTTTCGAAAGGTGTTGAGGGGACTGTCGTGGTCTAGAGGTAAAGGTGTTCGCCTCTCATTCAATAGGTCCTGGGTTCCAATCCGGATAGCGATGGGAATTTTTCTTCTCTTAAATCTTCTGCTTTCACATCCTTTCCTGCTCTCTAACAATGCTGTGTCTTCTGCTTTCGTCTCCACTTTCTGCCCCCGCCCCTTCACCTCCTTTGCCCCCTCGTCTGGGCTCCTGACTCTTTGTGCAATCTTCTTACTGCTACTCCTTGGCTCTTTCTTGCTGCTGTCTTTCAGCCACACCCTGATCTTATGGTAGGAAAGATCTACACCTAACCTTCTGGGACATGGACGAAATCTCGGAGGACCTGTGTGCGCACGTTAAAGACCCCTTGGAGGTCCAAAATCGATAATAGTAAGCTTCGGCCGTCCACCGGACAAATTTCGAAAGACTTACAACGGGAAAAGAAAAAAAAAGTGAATATGTTTTTAGATTTTACCACAGTATAAACTCCTGGAACTTCTATTTTGTCAAGTACACTACTGAAACCTGCAAGCTGGGCTTAACGTTTGCAACCATGTAAAATATGACTAGTTCACAGTTTATCGTTTAGACCGACAAGCTTTGTTTTCCGTTTCACATATGAGCTGTCCAGCATATCAGTGTTCTTATTGTACAAATATCCACAGCTGTGTCGTAGCTGTGTGGGCAACTCATTGTGTAGAACTTTGTCTTTAGGGGACCGGAATTCTTTATCAGTTTGAGGGTTAGAGAGAGGGAGAACGAGAGAGAGAGAGAAAGAGAGAATGAAAGAAAGGAAGAGAGAAGAGAGAGAGAGAGAGAGAGAGAGACAAAAAGAGATAGAGAGAACGAGACAGTGAGAAAGAGAGAGAGAGAGAGAGAGAGACTGGGTGAGAGAGAAACAGGGTGAGAGAGATGGGGGAGAGAAGGAGAGAATGGAGGGTGCGAGCGAGCGCGAGAGAGAGAGAGAGAGAGAGCGAGAGAGAGAGAGATTGAAATGGAAAGACGGAAAGAAAGAGACAGACATGCGAACAGACTGACAGACATGCATAATTTGTTTTCACTGCGTCTAATACCACCTCCCCCTCCCCAACACACACTTACACACACGCACATTCATCCTCTGTCATCCTCTACTGTCTCCTCAGCTCTGTTTTCCCTCGGTGTTAGCTGGAACCCAGACTGTGCAGTTAGGAGAATGCATAGAAATAGGATCAACTATATCAAGCTTTCGTCAATATACGTGGATTGTATTTTGAGCGCCACCTGTTTTGCGAAGGGTTTTCCCAGTGTACAGAAAACACGTCTGACGCAAGTGAACACGCAGTAATGACATTGCACCCTCTTAAAAAGGGGTAAAAATCCAAGGAAATATTCCTTTATTTCCTTTTCCGTTGTAAGCACTCTATGTGTTTTCGTTTTTACTTCGTTCGTCAATGACTAAAGATGTTGGATAATCGGAATGGCAGGTTTTGTGGAGAATACTGCATGTGCGTGTTTTTGGCATTAATTCAGAGAAATGTGTGCTTTATTTACTGCCAAGAGAAAACTGGAAACAGTGATGCGCGGTGATTGGGTTCAACACAAACGTGCGAGAATGGGGTGTGAACAGCGTGCTCTCAGTTTTGAAATCCTCTGCCTGCACGAGATTCTCTTGACGTCATACATTCGACTAGACCATAGATTTGTAGAATAATATCCTAGATCGTGCACTCCTTCCCTTTTCCTGGTCACTAAGGAGCACGTTATATGATTCAGTTTGAACGATATGAAAGTCATGGGTGTGAGAGGGGATTTCGGGTGGGG
>NW_004797496.1:222969-226534 GCF_000002075.1 Aplysia californica | reverse complement strand
AGAGAGAGAGAGAGAGAGAGAGAGAGAGAGAGAGCATTCTTCAGCATTCTTGGCATCACACACTGCTTTATTTTCTCTGTTTACTCCCCCTTCTGATTCGTTACGTTTGTTCACATTCCCTGAATGTTTCTGCCTGCAGGCCTACGACCCCACACAAGAAGATATCCGACCCGAGAAGGAGTTCCCTCACCCGGACTTCGACTACCACACGATAACCAACGATATCGCACTTATCAAGCTCAAGCACCCACCCTCCGCCTTCACCTCCCCCGGGTATGCGTGCCTGCCAACAGTTGATTTTAAACCTCCTCGAGATCAGCTGTGCTCCATTGTGGGCTGGGGCAAGCTGAAAAACACGCACATCTACGGGTCTGAATCCCTCATGGAGGCCAAAGTGCCGGTCGTACGACACCGGAAGTGTCAGCGGGTGTTTGCTTATGACATCACTGACAACCAAGTTTGCGCCGGCTACAAGCGAGGTGGGATTGACTCGTGCGCGGGTGACAGCGGTGGTCCGCTGTTGTGCAGCCGGTCTATAAACGGAACAGATAGGTATGTGCTGTTCGGCGTTACTAGCTACGGAGAAGGATGTGGTCGGAAGGGGAAGTACGGCATTTACACGAGAGTCAACAGTTATCTGGACTGGATAGAAAAGACCATCAGCGAGAACAGATGAGACGCGCCGCCCAAAGTGGGAGCGGATATCCGGAAATGACGTGTAATTTGACATTTGCTAGATAACTTGCGGCATTCTCAGACAGCTCGGAGTTTCTGTTTTCACACGAGTGTTGGTGGTGGCTGAAGATACGCTGTGCGTGAACTCGGGAAGAGGTGCGCATTTTAATTTTGGGAATCGAAACCGAATTGTGATGGGGGAGATGTGAGCTCTGGGATACATATTATTATGTTGTACTTTTATAGAATGGTTGGTCCTGCACAGTCTAATCTGTTGCGGAATCCATCTGAACTCTTCCCAAGAGACAGACTGTTGACTTGCCCAAGTATCAAAGCTGTTGCCATATTTTTTTTTTTTACTTCAGGGCAAAGTGGGCTCCGCCTGCTTGAGTTATCTTTGGGTATTTTGGTTTTGTTGTTTTTTCTACAATGCAGGTACATTATCCATGTCTCCGGCGATTTGTGTGTATATTCAAATTTTTCTGACCTCGTTCTTGTTCAGCCCACACCCAGCACACTCCCAAATCTCCAATTTGTTGTTGGTTCTTTTCAATTATTTCTGTACGTAACTTCCCGTTGGATCCTTCTCCCCAGTGGCCATAATGTTCTGTTTTCACGTGTTACTCGATTATGTAAGATGTACACCGGGTATGCCGCTCATTTTGTATTTCATGTTTTGTTTGTTGGTTTGTATTTTTTTGTATAAATTAGAATTTTTAGTGATTTGTCAACGTTCAGTGAGTAGCATAACATGTCAGACTGAGAGAGACGAGAATGTGATCAGAAGTATGGCCCTCGATAGACGTTGCAGCGAGACATAATAAGTACCATACTGGTTCTCGTTCGGAATGTACTTTGATAGCAATATTCAATTTGAGGCAAGTTGCATTTTACGTTTATCGAATCTTTTGACAGAAAAGAGACACAGGCGGTACTGATATTGTTGTCGGAACAAAATGAGTAAGCTCAGAGAAATGTAACTCGTAAAGAACATTGATGAGGCGAGAATTTTGTTGTTAAATTGTAAATATTTGCCAGCGATTATTTGCGATATATATAGAGAACTGAAAACTAATAATATAGCGTTAATTTTCGAAAATCTTCACTTTAGTTATCGAAACTGTTATAGCCATTCTTTTGAGATAAATGGATAATTATGAAAGTCTATGTTGATTTCGGCTTTATAGAAATTGGGCACAGTACTGAGAAATGTTATTTTTTGGCCTCTTTTTTATCTTACTCAAAGGACCCAAAATCCTTAAATTGTTCTATATATTTTCATAAGCTTTGCTTTGTCAAAATCTAAGCAGGAAAAGACGGGTAATTATGTATGACTGTTTGAAATAGAGACAAGGCACTGACCAATACGTACAGTAAATAGCTGACTATTTTAAAGTTTATGCTTCTTTTTATTTTGTCGTGTTTACTCAGTGTGTCATTTCGTATTGCATAGTTCCTACTTATGATCCGTAGAACTTTTAATTTCAAAAATCAAAAGTGTTATGCGATAATGATTTTTATTGTAAATTTGAATATTTAAGATATTTTTTGAAGTTCTCTCTATACCACATTGGCGTGGACTCTTCTGACAACGCCAAGCGTAATAGTTTTTCAAGTACGGGTGATTTCTTTAAATGTCATGTCATTTTGTGCATCATGTATTGATTATTTCTCGTGAACATCAAGTCATACATTCGTGCATTATTATGTAAGGTGAATGACTGGCGAGCGAGTCGGGGAATATGTGCAAAAAAGAAGCCTTGTTTTAAGGTTTATATGTATTGCCAAATATCAGCTCTTTATATCGTCTCAAATTTCATTTGTGACCTTGCCTATTTGCCTGTTGTATTAAACGTATAATGTAATTGAATGTTCTGAATATAATTTAATGCGTATAATTATGTTAGACTTAATTTTGTCCAATGACTGTTTCTCATTGGTCAGCTGTGTCGTTGGACCTTTCATCATCCTACAACTGATCCGCTTTTTTACGCCTTGTACAAACAAAAAAATGTCGTAGCTAATTAAAACCATATTCGACTTTGAGTTCGCTTCAGCTTAGCCTATGTTTTCAATGACAAGTTTCATGCACTGTGCTCGCCGTTCACAGTATTTGCTTGTATACAGGCAACGTGTTGATATCAGAGAATGTAGTACATGTACCGAAGACAGTAACACGTCTCCAAGTTGTTCACATGTATCAAGCCCAGAAAGCAAAGTTTTTAATGAGACAGAAAAAAATTGTTTTTATTCTTTGCATAATTGTACTAAGGTTATGAATCTTTCCTTGCTTTTTTTCCCCAAATTTTGAATTTGAATTTCGACAAAGTTGTTCTTGAGCCCATGCGACCAATCCTGCAGAACAAAAACAAAATTTTTTTTTTAAATGTTGGGCTTTCAACATCTGAACAACTGGTCAAAAAACCGCTGAATTTGTATTGACTACTACAATATGAACGTTGTTCTTGTGTCAGTAATGAAAAAAATTGGTTTTGTTCCGAAAGGTTGGGCTTTAGGAAAATTTTGGGCCCAAAATGATTGAAGAATGCTGGTTTAACTTTCTGGGTTTATATTTTTCTTTCTGAGAGAGAAGATTAATTACTTTCACTTTCAAGAAAACCATAATCATAAGCACATGCTATTTTACTACCTCCCTTATGTGTCGATGTACACTCTGTTCAGGCTTCATTCCCCGACCCCCATGCCCTGCTCTAGTTCAGCAACACACACGCCTCCCTTTTCCTTTTCTGTAACCTCCCCCCACTCCCCCTTTTCTCTACCCACCTCCTCCACTTACACACTAACTCCTTTCATACGTCTACACATGTATGCACCCACAAGTTTTCTCTTTCTCTCTCTCTCTCTCTCTCTCTCTCTCTCTCTCTCTCTC
>NW_004797496.1:221282-222607 GCF_000002075.1 Aplysia californica | reverse complement strand
AGCACAAACATAAACACATACACACACACACACGCACACACACACACTCACACACTCACACACACACATACACACACACACACACACACACACACACACATGTGTGTACATACACTCCTCCTGGCCCTCTCCCTCCATGCGTGTACTTCGAAAATACACACGTCTTGCTCCTCGAACTACCTTGAACTTAAAGGATTAAAATGCTCCTGTACTTAACAATATTTTATTTTTTGTCATTTTGTTAGAAGTCGGTACCATAATTGACCCATGTTATAATAAATGAGTTTATGTGACTTGCATTGTTTAACTCGTCTTTTTCTATCATGTGACATCTTCAGGCTTCAGATTAGAAATTGTATTTAAATTACTGACGCACGTGTATTAGCCGTGAGATGATTTAAAATAAAACCAACTTTTATTTCTTTTTCAACGTATAATTATTTGGTTATATTTTTGGTCTTTGTAGATTTTTTGTTGTTAATGCATCGTCTGTTTTTAACGTAAAAGGTAGAGCCTTTGAACATTGCGTCATGATGCCTGTGAATACTTTTTTTTTTCTTTTTCTGTTTTGCTCAGATTGTTCATCAGTCTTGTAAAAGAAATGACAGCTAAAGAGTCCAGTGACGTAGGCCTAGTACATCTTTCCCTGTTTTGTAAGAAATGAATGAGCATAATTAATTAAAGCCTCACTTTCATACGTCATGCCTATTCGCCAAGTCTTTGATCTTTGCTTGCTTCAACATACTTTAAAGTACATGAGTATGATGTACTGTTAAATATTTCTGCATTTTAAGCTTGTTTTTCTTTCGTATAATTGGCCTTATTTGGGTTGACTCGAGTGACTGTTAAAATGAAATGGTTTGGGTGAAAGAGGGTTTCACTTAAAAGGTTTTGGTTAACGATGGTTAAAACTTCAAGAGTTTTGTTGAATGATGGTTGAAATTTTACGGCTTTCGGTGAATAATGGTAAAGTTTTAAGGGTTTGTGCGAACGATGGCAAGATTACCGAGCTCTCGAAATAAGAACTCCGATGTGATTACGAAATACTTTGAAGTCAACCAACGTTTTCACCTCTACCTGGGAGACGTAAAGAGGACAGTCTCTCGTGTGATTTCTACTTGTTGCACTGTCTCAATATTTTAGATGGATGACAAGAGCCCTGGTGATGAAATTGTGTGCTTGAAGTCCCTATTCAAGTCTGGCAGTCAGTGTATGCCCATAACCCCGAACAAGAAAGAGAGAGGGAGAGAGGGAGGGAGGGAACGAGTCTGGTGCGACAGAGGGAGATGTACAGATATAGATGCAAAGACAGAAAGAGACGGGGG
>NW_004797496.1:219159-220704 GCF_000002075.1 Aplysia californica | reverse complement strand
GAGAGAGAGGGGGGGGGGAGAAAGTTATGCTATATTATGGAAGATTGGTTTGGCAGCATGAGGTTTCTTCAATTTCTGCCACCGCCTTACACTCCTCTCTTACCTAGCTATTTCACTGTGCAAGCTGAACTTTTCAACCACTTTCATCTCCTTCAAAATTTGTTTGACACGCCGCCATGCGTATGTAGTCTATGATCTACATAAAACCATTTGCACCTGTGCATCACTAAAAATAGTATTCTTCTGCAATGGGTGAACGAACCCATAGACGTTTAATTTCATTTTCTAGACTGAGCACTCTGGCGTATTTACGGTTGACTATGACGCGCACCATTTCTCTCGAGTTTAGGCAAATTGGGAAACGGGGGAGGGGGGGGGGGACAAGTTGAAAAAGTGGGTGCAAGTGTGCAAGGGTCGGGTTGTGTGAAATAGACTACATCGAATCTACTGTTTTGCCCTTCCTTGGGCACAATCGAGCTGCCCATTGTGCGAATGCGAAGTGCGGCCGCCATAACAGCGCGTGGTCTAGGAGTACAAATCTATGGAATGAACCAAAGAAACGAAATGTCTCGAAAAAAAATGATTAGAATGAAATGAGCCCGGACAAACACAACGAGGGGCGCCAGGTAAACTATGGTAAGTCGTGTTTTTTAAGTTTAACAGTAGAGACAAAGAATGGATTTTCTTGAAGCGTTTTGGGTGGATAAACTTCATTTTCATAATGGAGCCTGTAAAAACTTGAAAAACATGACTTACTGTTGTTTACTTGGCGCCTTCCAATGTCAATAGGTTCTTTTCTTTCAGAGTATAAAGTGTCTGTTCGGTATAACTGTGTGTCTTACGGGGCTTGAGCCGGGGATCTCCGGAATGGATCACTTTGAAAACTGCCTTAACGATATTATTATGCCGCGCAAACAGAAATGTTTTAATCATTGATCAAGATAATACAACTCACGGGGAGGGGGGGAGGAAGGAGGTGTTGGGGAAATGGTGTTGTGGAAGGGGGTGGTCGAAGGGAGGACAAAAAAGTGGTGGAGGGGTACTAAATTGGTAATTTTGAAATCCCACTGTCATTGGTATTGAGGATTTTGGCATTCTGATAATAAACGTAGAAGCAAGTTCCTGTTACGTAAAAAAAATACTCGCTGCATGATTTTTTTTAATCGCAAGCAAACATGAGGCCAGTGAAATGTAAGGCTAACTTTTCTTATACAGAAAGATGGTGGTTGGCAGGTGTTCCTTCTTTCTCATCAAATATCTCCCGTCCTTATCTCTCTTCCTTCTTTTGTCTGTATGTTACTTTCTAATAAAATATACTCTAATTTTCAAATCTTATATTTTGACCTAATTGTGTTGCAGGCGCCGTAGAACTCTTACTAAAACTAAATTCGTACAAAAAGATACGCTTGCATGTATACCCTCTTTCTGTGTTTTTCTGTCTCTCTTTCACACACACTCTATCTCTCTCTCTCTCTCTCTCTCTCTATCTCTCTCTCTCTCTCTCGCTCTCTCTCTTTCTCTCTCTGTCTCTCTTTCTCACATGCA
>NW_004797496.1:216999-218462 GCF_000002075.1 Aplysia californica | reverse complement strand
GTTATTATTATTGTTATTATTGTTTATTATTATTTTATCGTTTTTATTGTTATTAACATTCTTTTTATCATTATTGCCGTTATAATAATAGTAATTCTCATAATCATAACTACTATTATTAATAGCATTGTTATTACCATTATCATTACTATCTGCTAAATGTCATTATAATTATGATAGTGCTGTGTCTTGTCGTTGTTTACTATGTTCATAATGTTTTTGTTTTTTTTCTTCCGGTTTTGTTACAGTTGTTTCTTATTTTAATTTCCAGATTGAAGAAATATCCATTGTCCGTTTGCCGCCCTTTTCTGTTTTTGTCTTCAAACAATTATGACGAGTACCCTGCGTGCTCGTTGTTTAAATGGCAATAATAGATGAACAAAAAATCGAGTCACAAAAAAAATAAACAAAATTTGAAATTTACGTTGCCTTAATATTGTCTTGTTTTCTGCACTGTAAGAACATCATCGTGGTTTATCTTGTAATATTTAGGACACATAAATAGATATAAGGGTCTTGAACATCTAGCTCTCACTGGCAAAATTGAGGGCAAGCGAGGCAGGGAAAGACCCAGAACAACATACTTAGGGAACCTAAACAAATTGGTAACAGGGAAAGATCAGGGAAACGTAGCTTTTTTTAGAGCATCCGAGCAAAGAATGAATGGTGAACCATGATCGCCGATTTCTATCACAGATCTGGCACTGGATGATTATTATTTAGGATGTCTTTTAAAAAGTTAGTCACTTCTATAAATCAGTGAGAGTTCTATTTTTAAAATTATTATAACTTTTGGGGGGAGGGGGAGGGGCGGTCTTTTGTGCATTTTAATCTTGTCAATGTTCGTTCTTTTGTCGACTTTTTTGTTGAGCAAACTCTGAGTGTTGATGCTTAAGGCTTAAAGTTACCATAGATCAGGCAGAAAGGGGAAGAGGAGGCTGCCCCGACCCTGCCACTAAGTGCCAACCCAGGCTAAGTAGGATGCAGCATTGTAACAGACAGATAGATCATATTATTTCTTTATGTGTGTTTACGCTTCTATCGACACAATTTGTGAAGAGTGCTGAAAAATGAGTTACTTCTCGGTTTCAAGCCTTATGGAAATAGATACATCACGCTTATAAGTATGTGAATTTTTTACAATGTTTTATAAGTATGAAATAATGAAAGGCATGTTATACATAAAGAATATAATATGGCATCAATAGAAAATCTACTAATCTGACCCTAATGTCGATTTGTGGATTGCGAGAAGTTACTCGTTTTGTCTGCACGCCTCACATTTAGATCATTTAAGGCTTCCCACCCTACTTTTCAGGGTTAGCCCGGAATGAGAGGGATTCGACATCCCAGCAGAAAGACCGAGATACTCGATAAAAGTCTTCGCACTCGTTGATCGAACTCGGATCTCCTGCTTGCGACAGAGAAGTACCTATCAACTACACCACAGACGCTGGTGAGAC
>NW_004797496.1:212893-215463 GCF_000002075.1 Aplysia californica | reverse complement strand
CACGTTGTACAGGTGGTTTTTTGGGGGGGGGAATAGATGATCGAAAAAGCAGAATCCACCGTATTTCTTACGTATTTTACGCCTTCATAAACCCATTCCGCACCTTGATGAACCTCTCACGCGCTCTTAGAAAATCGGTGTATACTCGAAGTAGCAGAGACCAATATTATTTCAAAAATCAAAAACTTTTTCTTAGAATTTGTATATTTCTATTTGCAAACAATTATGATTTGTCGCTTGTCTGCCAATGGTGTCTCAACAGAGGCTTCCAGGTTTTCTTATTTTCAGTTTTAAAACCCCCAGCAAAACTCACATCACAACGTAATTAAATTATGTAAACCACGACTTGGTGAAGGAATACTGGAATTAAAAAGTAGTTAATAGTAAATGAATGAATAATTTTATTATAATTATTTGAGTCGGTAAAAACCAAGGGAGAAAATCAGAGTTATTGAAAAGATGATTTATACCAGTGCTTGTTATTTCCCTCTTAGCCAGTACTCCGCTATTTCGTTCGAAACTCATTGACAGACAGATGAAGAATGATGCTATTGTTGGAAGGTGTTGCTTCTGATTGAACCGAACTGGTTTACACCCCTTATTGACACGATTAAGATTATTAGGAGTTGAGCTGTTTCGACTTGATGTCAACCTCAAACTCGCTGGTCTCTTGATCTATTTTTTTTCTCGTGGGCTGTTTAGCGTTTAGCGCCACGACAATTATTACGAGCTAAGCTCAACGATAAATACGATTTGTATGAATTTCAAATGCAGAGGACACGAGGCTGTGGTCGGAATAAAATTGTTTAAATTGAATTATTCGTGTCTGACTTTCCATGATCATGGGGTTTGTACCTCCTGCTGGTGTTCTGGGAATTGTTTTTACTACCCCTCTTTCCATCACTATCTGGGTTTGAAATAGTTGGTTAAGGAAGGAGATCTGGCAAAAATAATGATATGTGTTTCTAGGAAATTTTGGACGAAGGATGAACTGGCTTCCTCTGAGAATACTAAAAGCGAGGACACACCCGCGAAAGACAACGCAAAACGTGGCTGGATGGCATTAAAAAGCATTTTGATATTCAGGCAGTGTCTAGAATATGAACTCCCCCCCCCCCCCAAAAAAAAACAAAAACAACAACAACAACAACAAAAAACAACAAAAACCATCCCATTTGTTACACAACCAAAAGGCAACAACTATTGGGTTACGAGTTTCATCAAAGACATTTAATGTACAATAATATCACTCCAGTACATCAAAACACGTCTCAAATAATAAAGTAGTAAAAAGAATAAATGTAGGATTATGGTTTCGTCCTTCTGTAGTCTCAAAGATACATAGTAACATATCGCGATAAAAAGTACATTAAAATTAATGTAGTTTAGTTATTGCAATTACCCCGTCGACGAAATGATACTGGCCAAACAAATAACCAAAGAAAGAACATAATAGTACTACTAGACTTATAATATCATTCAGAAATAAATACCTGTACATGTTAGTTTCGAATATCTTACATGTTTGTGTCACACCTGTGCTTAAGTACAAATGTGAAGTTATGTTTATGTGTCGCATGAAGAGAAGAAAACCGGGTGTCATGACGCGGTGAAATCAGGCGCTCATCAATTGTTGGGCATATAGAGCTACTAGTATAATCTCAAAGCTTGTTGTTGTTGTTTTTTGTCTTGCATTTGGCAAAAAAGTACCCATCTATGATAAACAGAAGTGGAAATACTTGCAATTGAAGGGGGTGGGGTCACCTAGTGTGAGAGGTAAAATTATCGAGAAAATGAACGCCTAAGTTTTGTACATTACATGGATTGAGAGTACTTGAAAAATGAATATTCTACATGTTTGTGTCCCTAGACAACGTTTTTATCAGTAAAATCTGCATTCAAGTTCGCTTCTAAATGAACATAGATCTAAAAGGTGTTGAGCTAAAAAATAAAAATTTGAACAAATTTGCTAAAGCAGCTGGAAAATGCTATTTTCTTCGATTTCATTATTTTGATGAGCGCCTGATTTCACCACGATGTCTTACAGTGTAATATCTCCAATACTGTAAAATAGCCCTATATGACAAAAAATATACTAAGCATTATTTTAACAAAAACATTTGCACAATTTCAGCAATAGGTTCCTGCGAATGCTAGACTCAGATGACAAAACTCTTTTTATTACCTTCTTCAAATGCGTCTTTGGTTTTCTTCTTTTTGTTCTGCACCACTTGAATTATGATCGAGATCACTACAGTCAAGACCAACACGACAACAACAGAGCCCACAAAACCTGCGATGACGATTTTCTGGGAATGTGGCGCTTCTTTGGCGTCCTTGGCCACTTCGCTGTGATCTTCGCTCAGGTACTCACGAGTGGTCAAGTCGGGAACGAATCCGAAACCAACTGTCACCAAGTTGGAGAGTTCACCTTTGTTTCCGGACTCGTCCTCAGCGAAGATGGAGAACACCAGACTGACATTCTGGCCTTTCGGGACGTCCATCTGCACCACCATCTGAAAGGTTTGGGTGAAAATTAAATAGTAATAATAATAATAATAGATAGCATT
>NW_004797496.1:210251-212633 GCF_000002075.1 Aplysia californica | reverse complement strand
ACTCCTTCCGACACATTAAAAATTATTTTTTTTAAATCGATTTCTTGTTGTTGTTATTGCTATAGTTCGTTCGTTGTTGTTGTTGTTGTTGTTGTTGTTGTTGTTTTGGGGGGATTTTTTTTCTTTTTGCTTGTCACATTGCATTTAACATAAAAATTGTCTTGACACAAGGTGCTTTAGACAAGAATTATATGGTTCGTAAATTTTGAGTCACCACGTAAAAGGTTCAATGGGGTACAAAAAGTTCAGGATTCGTTTTTTTAATAACTATTTGGCACCCTACCAAAACTGTATACCATCTAACACGTTCATGAGCAGGTCCACTCTACATTTTTAATGAGCTTGGGACAGTTTGAGGCCAATGAATGCAGGTAACTATAGAACCAAACTAAAACCAAGTGGAGTCATTTATACTTTAGGAAATAGTGAACAGTGGCCAAATTAGATTCTAAAGATAAAACCCCCCCAGCTGTTTTGGCGTCTTTAGATCTAACAAATAAAATGTGTATAGTGAGTATTTATACATTAAAAAAGGATTAGATAAGTGCGATATGTCCTACTTACTCGCACCTACACACGAGCAAACAATATTGCCTTTAAAGAACCAGGGTGGTTGATCGTATATGCACATTAAAATAGCTCATAAATGATAGTCACCAATGAACATAGCTTACACGTACAGTATGATATGTATATTTTATGTTTCATGAATTTATGTGTACACGTGCCTTGGTATAAAACGAGTGGAAGTGGAGTTGACGACACCATAATGACTGCATAGACTGTCTATGTGTCCAGCGCACTCACTTGATCGTAAAACACTTACGAAAAATAAGAAAAAAAAAACAGGGACTGTTATGGTTACCTCTTCCCGCTCTCCGAACGGTTTTGGGTTGTCCAGACTGCCTTTGAGAACTGCTGAGGGAGGAATGGCGGGAAGGGACTTCCGCTGTGCACCGACCTGGTCCTCTGCGCGGGGCGTGACGACTATTGTGTACGACTCCGCTGTGGGAAATATAAATGACGAAATTGCACAGGTTTTGCTCCCCTTGCAGCAACACTGTAAGAAATTTAACCTTATCCGTACGCCCCTGGGTCATTTTGTATCCCCGGGGTTGTATTCTTCACATTTTAGAATACTTCTAGTGCGAAGATCATTTTGAAACTTCCAGTATTTAAAAAAAATTCATTTTGACAGATTACTATGCAAAGCGTACGGATCGGATTAGCGAGTAAATTTCCTCTTTGGAAAGTGGTGGCCCCGTGTTCCCCACATCGTATGGATACGACAGTAAAACACGACGTACGAATAGGGTTAAAACCCTTTGCAGTCACACAGCTAGCAGTACAAAATACACCATCTGGTCACCGAGTCAGGAGAGTGGCTGCAATGGATAATTTTCACCGTCGTATTATTACGCCAAGTGACCGCAAGGTGTTTTAAGAGTCAGCGTCTCCGAACGTAACTTCAATTTCCGACAGGACGGAGTCAAGGGGGGAATTTCGTGTAAAATCCTTCTTTCCAAGGTCACCACATCAGACCGAGCTGAGCCTCGATCCCCGGAACCCGCAATCCCACAATTACGAGTCTGGTAGCCAAACCACTAAGACTAAAGACGTCATCCCGCTATGAGAACAAGGTCTATAAAATACAGAAAGGGCCACGCGCAGCGTTAGCTTTGTTGGTATCATGATAGACTGCGGGCTTTCTAAATATGGGTTGCTTTTTGGAGATCTTTTAAAGCTCTCCACTCCTCTGGCTGGCTATTATAAATAAATTACATCTTTTTTTTATCCCAGAAGGGCAATTATTCTTACAATAGCAAATATCAAATACATTCATACTAACATAAACACATATCGGCATCAAATGCTCTTTTTCAGGCAGGGTCCAAGCACCCCGCCTTCTCAGTGGTCCCCATTGAGTCGGTGGCAGTGTAAAACGCTTTATATTTTCATAGTGACGTCACATACCTGTGTCAATATCTGCGTCATCACCAGGCGCCGTCCAGGCCAGAACAACAATGCCACTGCCGTTGATTCGCTCCGTATGCAAGACCCTCAGGTCCGTGATGCGCATGGGCGGGTACTCGTCCACTGTGACGTCAGGTATGACCTCAGAGTGATGGGGACCGATCAGACGCGGGTGGGTCACGTGGACACTGCCAGCGTAGGCGGAAGCTACGAAGGACGCCATTTTGAAATCTGGAGAAATTTAGCATGAGTTGTATTGTATGGTGTGGTTTGGTATTGCATGGTATGGTGTGGTGTGGTGTGGTATGGTATGGTGTGGTGTGGTATGGTGAGGTATGAAATGGTATGGTATGGTGTGGTGTGGTGTGGTGTGGTGTGGTGTGGTGTGGTGTGGTGTGGTGTGGTGTG
>NW_004797496.1:207810-208974 GCF_000002075.1 Aplysia californica | reverse complement strand
TGTCTTTATTTTGAGGAAAACAATATCCATTTATCTTGAATACAAGTCGAGATATTTGCGAATGAAGGAGGTGGGGGTCACCTGTTTTCAGTGGTAAAATTAGCTGCCAAAGATTAGTTATTTCCTTAGCTTAAGAGTCCGTGGTAACTGAAAAATTTATATTTTTGGTGTCTTTAATCAACGTTTTTAAGAAAAATCCACACAGAAATGAGTTCTTTAATGGGCATGAAAGGTGTTGCGCCAAAAAGCAAAATTTGGATAGAAATTTATGAACCTGCAGAAAAATGCCAGTTTCTTCACTTTGATCATTTTGACGAGAGCCTGATTCCAGCTGCTTCACATACATATTCTGTCAATTTATCATATTATTGTCACGTTATGTAGGAAGTCGAACCAATCCAAGACAATTACCCAATGTCAAGGAGAATAGTTATCCTCTTACACAAGCGGTAAGTTTGAACAGTGAAATATATATTACTATAACACTTTTTTTTAAATGTAAGGCGAAAGGAGAGTATAAAGTGGTCGTTTAAAAACATTATTGTCTTTGACTGATGGTCTATAGGGCAGGTTCAACTGTATTTTTATATTTATTTTTCTTGCGCTTCGGAGTGGATGAAAGAAGAAAACACATTAAAACTGTCTTTGTTGACCAAACCAAGTCATCAAGAAGAGAAACAAATCATCAAGTAAAACAGCAAGTCATCTATTTGGGAAATAAAACCAAAAAACTCCAGAGCGTTAAGATCTTTGTATGTCTGATGCTTGTAAGTATTGTTTTTTAAATTTAAAAACGTTCACGATTATGAAATAAGTGTTTTGTTCTTCCCCTTAAAAAATAGAAACAAACCATTCGCCCCAGAACTGCTTTCAGAATTGATTAAAATGCAATATAACAACCATCTAAGATAGAGGGTATTTAATTGCATTTAGATAATTTTAATGGGTGGTACTGGTGATGAGGAAGAAGCTGGAGTGGGGGGGAGGGGGAGGTAGGGGAGTATTCTGCATGTACAATATACACAAACATAAACACACCTACATACATTTTTATATTATGGATTGGGGAGTATACAAGAGTATACACACACACATAAACACACACATGCATGTATGTATGTATGTATGTATGTATGTATGTATGTATGTATGTATGTATGTATG
>NW_004797496.1:205055-206800 GCF_000002075.1 Aplysia californica | reverse complement strand
CACTCACACACACACACACACACACACACACAAACGCACATACACTCACACACTCACTCACACGCGCACACACATACACACACACACAAACACACACGCAAAATCGCTAAATTTTTTTGTCAGCCATTTAGTGTTCTTAGAAGTTTACTTCGTATCTGAAACATGTTGCAAAAATAAATATTTTATTGGTCTGAAAATTAAGTCCCTACTCGTTAACTAACACTTTAAGGGAAAAGAAAAAAAATACTGACTATCTGAAGTTCACAACAACAGGGCACATTTAGCTTTATCTAGTCCTCTCAAGTTTTGCTCTAGATTCTTTCTTTTGCTTTCATCCTATACCATTTCTACGTTTAAGTCTTAACCCAGTTCCATATCACAGCACAGCAACACAGTGCATTGACTGACGTAACATAATATTATACAAACCATTTGAAAAAAGCTAAAAGGGACTTGGGGCTGACGAGAAGAAAAAAAGAAAGCCAAAAAAAGGCAAAAACAAAAGAGAGCACACAAAATAATGTGGAGTAAAAAAGAACATTGAGTAGTGTTATGAATTGATAAAAATACAGGAAAGTATCACTTTTTAAGATACTGGCTGATGTGCTGTGGTGGTAAAGTGTTTCATTATCACACGCAGAAGGTGTGTCTTCGATATATCCATTAAGGGAAAGATTTTATCGAATATCTTCGATTGTTTAAAAAATGTGTTTGGAAGTTATATTCCTCTGAGTTAAGGTTCTCCCTGACAGGAAATAGTTCGCTTCCTAAATATTCTGATTTATGTCAATGGGGGCGTAAAACAACTCCAGTTACAACAATGCTTTATTATGTATAAGGTCAAGGTTAAACAACTTTCTCCCTTAACAGAAATTGCTATTTATGGTGCTCTCCGCAAACAGGCTAGGCTGAAATTTGATCAGGTTGTCTTCATAGTCATCTCAGAGAGATGCCAAAACGTTCACGAAACCTTCTTGATGGCCAGTTGTCAAGACCGTAAGCACAGACGAAGCAAACATAACCAAGCGAGAGTTTGCCTGTTGAATCAAAACAAGACTACATAATAATTCCTGTATTCCCTCCCCGTCATCCGATTCTACGTTCAACTTTCTTTTCCTTCCCAACTTACAAACGATCGTCCACACTTGATTTCTGACCGTGTTTGTGATGTAAAGGTTCTGTCTGTTTGCCGTTGTACGAAGAAGTCGTGAGTTCGATTCCAGTGTCGGGCAACGTAATTAAAATTTATCGTGCATATTCATGACTGTGGAATGTCGTATCCCACTTACCATGGTTTAGTCCTGACAAGGAGAGGGTATACAGCCCAACTGGTGTCTGTGGTGTGGTAGGAAGGCGATTCGCCGTCGCAGGCTCAAAACCCGAGTTCGTTTTCTATGGATTTTTTTTTCTTTTTTTTGGGGGGGGGGAGGGACTTTTATCGAGTACCTTTGTCTTTCTGCTGGGGCTTTGCATCCCTCTCAGTCCGGATTGGCTTAGACATGCTAGGTTGAAGCACCCCGACTCCTGTAAATCCTAAATTGCGTCGACATTAAAGGCCCAAATTAAAGCAAAAACAACAGATTGTCTTGTAAATTCCCCCGCTTCCTGATCATTCATATAGCTGGCAAAGAGAGCTGTTTTAATCCATTAGAAGACCTTAACAATAACACTGATGATATTACATTTTAAAAATCTATTTTACATTTTCTATAACAATAATAGCGATGCTGCTGCTGCTGCTGCTG
>NW_004797496.1:202403-204826 GCF_000002075.1 Aplysia californica | reverse complement strand
CGATGATGGTGATGATGATGGTGATGATGATGATGATGATGATGATGACAACGACGGCAGCAGTGATGAAGGACTAACCCATATCTCCCGTGACCAGCACATCGCCCTCAGACGTCATCATCTCTATCCTCACCGTGTAGCGACCGTCAGCCGTGAAGCGGGTGAAGTAGCGGGAGTAGAGGCCATCATCTTTGACTATGTCCGCTCCTGACAAAGGTAGCAATACACCAGAGATAATTGCGGCAACATACCACCTTATCTATCTATCTATCTATCTATCTATCTATCTATCTATCTATCTATCTATCTATCTATCTATCTATCTATCTATCTATCTATCTATTTGTCTGTTTGTTTATCTATCTATCTATCTCTCTCTATCTCTCTCTCTATCTATCTATCTATCTATCTATCTAAATATGGACTATCCTGGTTCAGAGATTTGGAAAACAAACAAAACAATTCTACGAAAATTTAGAAGCTTCCAAACAAAAAGTGTACGAAGAATTTTACCAATAAAATGGAATATATTCATTACCAATAATGAAGTGCTGGAATGAGCTGAAATTGAAGATGTCAACAAAAACATAAAAAGGAGAATAAGGAGATATCTTGGACGTTTTTTAAGAATGCCGAAGACACTATTGCCCTTTCAGACATGGTATTGGAAACAAACCGGAAAAAGAAAATGAGGAAGACCAACTGAAAGCTATAGAGGTACAAAAAGGGATGAAGCAATCACCCAAGGCCTGGATTTGCAGAAATTGGAGGACGTGGCCAGCCAGGAGGGACAGACAAGTGTGGCGTCGACTGCACTCCGCCTTATGTACCCGACGGTATAGGGACAGAGTGATGGTTCAGACGCCATCACTATATTATGTCCAGACGTGCATTCACCAAAGCCATTAAGATAAATATAAAAATATGTAAAATATACACCTAGAGGCATCTTATAGCTTACTGTTTTCCTATGTCGTTTCTTTATTGCTAGTTTTTAACGGAAAAATAAATACAACCTATCAGTGTCCACGACATGGTTAAAATTTGTGCGCTCTTTTTTCTTCAATTTTCTTTTTAAAAGAATAATAACATTTTTTTTAAAAACCCGTCTGAAAAAGACTTCTTCGTTTGCGAAATATCGCTTCTTTTTCCCCATAACGCACTCACCCGCGCCCTGATCAAAGAGCTCCAAAGTGACAGGCTCGGCGCTGGGGCGATCTACAGTGGCCACCACCTTCAGATTCTTTACTGGACGCTCCCCGCGAGTGGCCTCAGCCACGATCCGTGACCGGATGGGCCAAGTGTCGTTCTGAACCAAGATGGATCCGGTAAAGCGTAGGTGCATTCTGTCATTGCTTACACTCGAGGACAAAACCATGATGGACACTTTCTCTCGATAACTCTTCTCGTTGCGGATGGAGTAAGACCAGCGGCCATTCTGAAATGAGAAGGGAAATTATATTTAAGAAATGACCCGTTAATTTTCCGCTTTAAAGATTACTTACGTTGTGCATACCGACCGACCATTGATGTCCTATCAGCAACAGACCAAAAACAATGTTCCTGTATACTTCGAACCATTATTCGCAATAAATGAGAAATACAGATCTGCATATTTCATAGAAAGCGCTAAAAGCCTTTGTTATGGCTAATGCCATTTTATACATCCCGAAATCAATCAGCTCTCTCCGATAAGTAATGAAAGCTCAGGTGCAGGCAAACGATAAACCTTTCATTTCGTGAGATTCACGTTCCAGCTATCATTTCTTTTTTCCTCACCTTTATTAATTTTTAAAAAGTTTACTTATAATAAAAATCTAATACATCCTTTTTAAAAAGCACCACTACGCAGGAATCGAACGTATTTCTTTCGAGTGTGAGGGCGTATGCTCCTAACCACTACACCACCAACGCTGATGCTCCACAATGTATGATCCCAAAACATTCACTGACCTCAGCAGAGAATGGGATAGTTATTTTAACCCGTTTGAGGAACGGGTCGTGTTCGTATTCTGGGTATAGCGAGCAGTAGATTCGATCAGTCGGTGACGTCACTCTGATGGTTGGAAGTTGGTCTGTATAGGTGAAGATAACTCGTGTTCGTTTCCCCAGGCTTTCGTCCACTAGAAAGCTGCCTTGCATTACCGCCCCTTGTTTCAGGATTGTGGCTTGGCTCATTATCTGAAACAGTAATAATGGTTATTAGTGTAAATGTGATCAAAACCTATAACAATGAACATAATATTTGGTTATTTTAATAGCATACTTATTAATTTAACGAAACTCAAGTTCTTGCAATAGCACAACTCAATCTATTGTGCGCTCAGTAATAATAATAAGGTAAGAGTAGTAATAATAATAATAATAATAATAATAATAATAATAATAATAATAATGTGTGAACACAGCTCTAGGTGCTTTAC
>NW_004797496.1:195849-200894 GCF_000002075.1 Aplysia californica | reverse complement strand
CACACACACACACACACACACTAACCCTCCAACTCCTACAAAACACACACACAAACCTGTCCTCTGCGCCAGCCTCTCCAGATTTTTGTCTTCATCGTCCGAAAATGTGATGACACTGACAACAGCCCCCGCGGCCTTGACCTTGTCTAGGACGTCATCAACGGTCGGCGCAGACGTCTCCTGGCCGTCTGTGATGAGCACGATGAAGGCGTCAGTCGCGTTCTCGTCATGTCTCTTGAACAGCTGGAGAAAGTGATGGGTTGTGAGGTAGAATTATTAAAAGACAATTATCCATTTTATTTATTTATTTATTTATTTATTTATCTATTTATTTATTTATTTATTTATTTATTTATTTATTCACTCATTGATTGATTGATTTTTTCTTGGTAAGTGTTTCACGGTGCTTACAACTGCATCAGGTCATAGGAGGGCGCGGGACTCATTAAACATAAATTTTCAGTTGGTAGGCAATTTTGAATTTTGCTCTGGTGGGGGCCGAACCCTACTCTTATTGATTTTGGACCACCAAGCGATCTTTAACGTACGCTACTTGCGCATGGGACCTCCGAGATTTGTTGCTCTTTTCCGAGAAGGCTAGGTGTTAGGTCTTACTTACCATAAGATCAGGGGTGTGGCTTAACGACAGTAGGAAAAGTAGCCCTGGAGTAGCAGTAGAAAGGCAGCAGAAAGAGTCAGGAGGACAGAGGAGGAGGCGAAAGAGGTGAGGGGGTGAGGACAAAAAGTGAAGACTAAAGCAGACGACAGAACATTGTTAGAGAGCAGGAAATGGTGTGATAGGGGAACATTTCGGAGAAAATGTTTTTTCCGTCACTCCGAATTCGAACATGTTGAATGAAAGGCGCACACCTCAAGTTCTTTTTTTATCTAACTTTCTCAGTCACATCTACATCTGTTCTATTTAGCTGTCTCAGTCACCTCGACGTTTATCTGATCTACCTCTTTCAGTCACCACTAGATCTGTTTTATTTAGCTCTTTCGGTAACCATTGGGTCTATTGTACTTACCTCTTCCAGCCTCCACCAAATCTATTGTATTAAGCTCTTTCAGTCTCCACTAAATCTGTCGTATTTAGCTCTTTCAGTCACCACTAGATCTATTTAATTTAGCTCTTTCAGTCACCACTAGATCTGTTTCATTTAGCTCTTTCAGTCACCACTAGATCTGTTTCATTTAGCTCTTTCAGTCACCTCTATCGCCTTCAACAAGGCAGCGCCAATACACGTCTCTCCTCCAGTCTCTGTTGGAAGCTTTCTTGTGACGTTTTTCCTGCTCTCCTTTGAGTCGACCTTGACAAGCGGAGACATGACCTTGACCTCTTTAGCAAAGGAGATGACGCCCACCGAGGCTCCGTCATCCAGACCGTCTTCAATGAAACTGGTCGCCGCCTGCCTGGCCTTGATAAGTTTCTCGTCGTCCTGTGTAATGAAATAATGCAATTGGATTAAAGATAGTAGTTATTCGTTCTCTCTGTCTCTCTCTGTCTCTCTCTCTCTCTCTCTCTTTATTTCTCTTTCGCTCTGCTTTTCTCTCTGTCTCATTGTCTCTCTCTGTTATCTCTCTCTCTGTCTTTCTCTCTCTCTATCTATCTATCTATCTATCTATCTATCTATCTATCTATCTATCTATCTATCTATTTGTCTCTCTCTGTCTGTCTCTATCTGTCTGTCTGTCTGTTTGTCTGTTTGTCTGTCTGTCTATCTTCTCTGTCTCTCTCTGTCTCTGTCTGTCTCTCTCCCCCTTCCTATCTCTCTCTCTCTCTCTCATTCTCTCTCTCTCTCTCTCTCTCTCTATCGCTCTCTGTCCTCTCCTCTTTCTTTCATATTTGCCCTGACAGGCCTTCATTAACAACTTAAATTGGGCCGATTACGTCACAAAGCATTTCCAAGAATTTTCTATTCCCACAATGCTTTCTGTGACTCTCACCATGGACTCTCACCATGGACTCTCACCATGGACTCTCACCATGGACGCTTACCATGGACTCTCACCATGGACTCTCACCATGGACTCTCACCATGGACTCTCACCATGGACTCTCACACCATGGACTCTCACCATGGACTCTCACCATGGACTCTCACCTGCATGCTTCCCGAGGTGTCTATGGCCATGACCATACGGCGAGAGGAAGTAAGACGAACGACCTTGAACTTCGGCGTAGTGTCATGGATGTCCCGTGGGGCGTTCAGACCTCCAAAGAAGTCTGTGGACGCAAATCACCGGTGTTATTCTCTAAGTGTAAACGTATGTAAACGTGGATTTTATCCAAATGATTGGGTGGGAGAGAGAAAGGGAGAGAGAGAGGGAGAGAGAGAGGGAGAGAGAGAGGGAGAGAGAGAGGGAGAGAGAGAGAGAGATAGTGTGTGTGTGTTTGTGTGTGTGTGTGTGTGGGGGGGTGTGATAGAGAGAGAGAAAGAGAGATAGAGAGATAGAGAGAGAGATGGAGAGAGATAGAGAGATAGATAGATAGATAGATAAATAGATAGATAGATAGACAGAGAGAGAGAGAGAGAGAGAGAGAGAGAGAGAGAGAGAGAGAGAGAGAGAGAGAGAGACAGAGAGAGAGAACTAATGTTCGCTACATTTAGACGCTTTCTTTTTCAACACTTGATTTGCTGGAAAAGATTCGTGATTATAATATACACGGCGGAGAAGCTCAATTTTGGGTTAAATACTATGCCAAAGAACAAAATTTGAAGAAAAAAAATGACCTGCCCAAAGGGAATTGCACCTCCAACACACTACTCTTGCATCTATAACTATTTTTCTTATCACTATTTTTACTTTATTAAAGATGTGGGCTATTTCAAAAGCTGCCTGTCTGGGTCAACTTGTGCTCAGAGGGATACAATGTCCCAGCAGAGAGAAGGAGGGACTAAATAATATGTGAGGCAGTGTGGTGGAACCAGGCTCTCGTCAAAATAATCAAAGTGAAGAAACTGGCATTTTTTCCCCCAGGTTTATGCATTTTTATAAAATGTTCGGGTTTTTTTTGGCTCAATACCTTTCATGCCCATTAAAGAACACATTTACTGAAAAACGTTGATTAAATGCACAAAAAAATGTAAATATTAATTTTTCACAGACTCTCAAGCTAAGGAGATAACTCATCTTTGGCCTCCATTTTCTCGCGTATTTTACCTCTGATACCAGATCACCCCCACCTCCTTCATTCGCAAATGTCTTTGACTTCTATTAAAAATAAATGGATATTTATTTTCATTAAATTTGAAAAATTTACAAATCTCAACTCTTTTATCTTCACTACTTTTTACAATGATGACGGTGATGATGATGATGATTTTTTTTATTTCCTTAATGGGCCCGGCGAAGAAATCTTCGAGTGAGAGCGAGGCTCTTTTTTAGCTCCATTGTCAATATGCTTAGCAGCACCTCCACTCGTCCAAATAACTCCATTCGAAATGTCATTGATGATGATGATGATGATGATGATGATGATGATGATGATGATGATGATGATGATATGATAATAATAATAATAATAATAATAATAATAATAATAATAATAATAATAATAAAAATAATAATAATAATAATAATAACAACAATAATGAACAGACCCGGAGATTGGCTGATGACTGCCCAGGTGCTCCGACTTCCACATAGACGGTTATGTCTGCTGGGAGACTCGTAGTTATGGACGCGTTTGAGGTTACTTCTGTCGTCATTGCAAAAGTGAATTATCTGAAAAGAACACAGTGAAGGGAACAAATCATTTCAGTCTACTAATATGTTGCTCTTATACTTGTTTTGCAATCATTAGTGTTAATTGCAATCATAATAATAATAGTGATAATAATAAGAATATTATTGTTACTACTACTACTACTACTACTACTACTACTACTACTACTACTACTACTACTATTACTACTAGCATTATTATTGTTAACACTCTTATAGCTGTTATTGTTGTTGTTGTTGTTGTTATTATTATTAAGTTATGATAATAGCTTTAAAAAATAGTGTTTGAGATGTTACAGGGATTATCGCTTTTAATGTTGATAATGTTACTTGTTCGTGGCGATGTCTTTGGCTGTTCGCGCATAGTTCCTGCGTCTTGTGGTGCCATGCTGTGAGTTTGGCTAAGTTTTCTCATTTTGTGTATTTTGTCATACAGGCCAAATTAAATACAATTTTGCATCAATTTTAGAATGGCTTGAATGAAGAGACTGAATAAGAAACGAAATCAAACGTCTGCAAACTGGAATACTACCAGTAATAACATTCATAGAGCGTCAAAGAGTCAAATGGTTTGGGCATCTAACCCGAATGGCCAAAGAAACAACTAGCAACTAGAGCCTACAACACCCTTGACTCTGTCTTTAAATCAAGAGGAAGACCAAGGAAGACCTGGTTGGAAGGGGTTAAAAAGGTCCTGGAACAGCATAACATATCTATCACCGACGCTACACACCTAGCACAGGACCGAAACTTGCACCTCTACTCAACATCCTAAGGATACCAGAGGAAGGAAAAAGAAAAGTGAAAGTAAAGTTGATCTCGGTGTCTGTTGTGTGGTGATTAACCACTTTGCCATTGCACACAGCGAAACACCCGACTTGGGTTCGAATCTCGTGTGGGAAGGTTTCTATCGAGTATTGCCTTCTGTCTTCCAGGACATTGTATCACTCTCAGTCTGAGATCGCCCGGACAGGCAAGGTCGAAGTGACCAGCTTCTTATATGTGAGGCAGCGTGGTGGAATCAGGCTCTCGTCAAAATAATCAAAGTGAAGAAGCTTGCGTTTTTTCGCAGGTTTGTGAATTTTTATCTAATTTTTGTTTTTTGGCTCAACGCCTTTCATGCTCATGAAAGAACTCATTTCTGTGTGGAATTTTTCTGAAAAACGTTGATTAAAGGCACACAGAATGCACATTTTCAGTTATCACGGACTCTTAAGCTAGAGAAATTACTAATCTTTGGCGGCCATTTTCTCACAAATTTTACCTCTGAAAACAGGTGACCCCCTACACCTTCTTTTTGCAAATATCTCGACTTG
>NW_004797496.1:180018-191139 GCF_000002075.1 Aplysia californica | reverse complement strand
CTACTACTACTACTACTACTACTACTACTACTGCTACTACTACTACTACTAATAATAATAATAATAAAATAGCATTTTGAAACACATAGCATTTTAAAACACATACATTAAAAACACATACATTAAAAATTAAGGAACAAATACTTCGATACATTCAGCTATACGTCAAGGTCAAGGTCAAGGTCAAGGTGTCAGCCCTCTTACCCCGTACGACAACGTCCGCGTTGCTGTAGAGTTCTGACGTGGCTTGTTGGTAGGCGGCGTTGTCTGCCCAGGTGTTGGGTACTAGGATTGTGACGTCATGGAAATATGCCCTCTTCTCTGTGGCATTGTATAAGTAAATGGAGCCTTCTGTGAACATTTTCTGGGGAAAATCCATAGACAAGTTTTATGGTTTCTTAAAAAATAAATGGTGAAATGGTACGGGTTTAACGCCCCTATCAACACTATTAGGTTATTTAAGGGGCGGGACCTCCTAGTTTAACGTCCTTCTCTGATAGGACGGAGCCAAGTGGGCAGTTCGTGTAAAGTGCCTTTTCCAAGGACACAACGTCGGACCGAGCTGAGGCTCGAACCCCCGAACCCGCAATCTCACGATTACGAGTCCGGTAGCCTAACCCCTAGGCTACCGACGCCACTATGGTATCTTAGATTGTGTATAAAGAAATTAAATGAGGTTATACTTGATTACTAGATGAAGCTCACTCTGGAAGTTCACTGTTAAAAACAATCAGGAAAAGACAAAAGCAGTTTTGGGGACACCTGAATGGATATAAAGGTCTTGAACATCTAGCTCTCACTGGCAAAACTGAAGGCAAACGAGGCAGGTGTAGGCCCAGGGCAACCTACATAGGAAACCTGAACAAATGGGTAGCCGGGAAAGATCAGGAAAACGTAGCTTTTTAAAGAGCGTCCGAGCAAAGGAATGAATGGAGAACCATGATAGCCGATGAGCCGCAGATCTGGCACTGGATGGATGAGATTGCGCAGAATGACAAAATTCCGGTTAACGATGCAGTGCGCTCTCTGACTCAGATTGAACCAAATGAAGGGCAAGGGCGAGTGGTTGGAGGGTGCTACTGGTAGATACTACTTCTTAACTTTCCATCAGCTCCTCTTGTGTGTATCAGACTTACATTTTCCCGGCACAAAATGACCATTATTGTCAGCGAAGGTTGGCGCACACTTAATTATAGCGTGACATATTGTGTGTTCCCCTCATGTGAGTGTTTGTTTTTATACAACAAAGAGGCGGCGGCCATAGCAGTCCCTTTGACAAAGTCAACCACACGTACAAGACAGGATATTTGAGAAAATTCTCTTTTTATGAGAGTAACCTCGGTTTCTTTTTAGGAGGGGGGGGTTACTTTTTTACAAGAAATTCAAACTCTCGAGTGGAGAGAGAGAGAGAGAGAGAGAGAGAGAGAGAGAGAGAGAGAGAGAGAGAGAGAGAGAGAGAGAGAGAGAGAGGGACAGTGTGTGTGTGTGTGTGTGTGTGTGTGTGTGTGTGTGTGTGTGTGTGTGTGTGTGTGGTTCTGAGATAGATAGATAGATAGATAGATAGATAGATAGATAGATAGATAGATAGATAGATAGATAGATAGATAGATAGATAGATAGATAGATAGATAGATAGATAGATAGATAGATAGATAGATAGATAGATAGAGACACACACACAGACAGACAGACAGAAAGACAGAAAGACAGAAAGACAGAGGAGGATGGTGGGAGAAAGAGAGAGAGAGAGAGAGAGAGAGAGAGAGAGAGAGAGAGAGAGAGAGAGAGAGAGAGAGAGAGAGAGAGAGAGAGAGAGAGAGTTAGTTCTGTTTCTCTGTTGGAGGTTGTTTTTTATTCTAAATTTATTCTGAGTATCTCTTCTGTCTGTTAGATTGGTGTATCTCTCTCAGCTTGGGTCGGCTCCTAAGTGATCCGAATATGATTTCAATCGGGCATTAAACCATCTACAACTAGATCTACATAACCTAAACGTAGTATATCAAACCCTGACTCTTAGGGTTGCAGTCAAGGTTTTAAACAATTGGCATAGCTTTCCTGGTTAAAAATACAAAAAAGGAGGGGAGGGGATGTGCACATAAGAAAGATTAAGCTATAACGCAGTACAACGTTTTTGGTAAAGTTCTCTTGTTGCGGTCTTCATTCTGAACTTACTTGACGTAATTTACACTTACTTTAACTAAATAATAGAAATAGTAAATTACATTTTAATGGCAATTTGGTTTACAATGTGGCAAACATACTTACAAACATAAATACATGATTATAAGTACATACATAAATACATACAACTATACATATATAAATACAAATATCACACCAATACAGAACAAATTCCCAAGCATTCCATTGCGCCTTGGGTTGTTTTTTTTTAGCTTTGGTTGTCATGTCATGCTCATTGACACACCTCAGTGACCACCCATCTGATGCTCGTGTCACCGACACTAGCTTAACTTTACTCTTGAGTCTAAACTCACAACTCACTTAGACACTGGAGGCCCCCATTGTACTTTCGGGGTCTCCGCTATCCTGAAGGAAAACATGGAGCAGCCATTATGTCCTCCACGGAAGGCGATCTATTATTACTTATTTTCGAAAAGAAGGAAGATCCCCCCGTACCAGAGTTTTTCCACTTAATGAAACTACTCGTACTTTTGAGTAGCCCTCTTGTCTCGATAGTTTCCTCATTGGAGTGCGAAGCTCTTGAGCACGAATAAAATATACCTAACAATACATTGATTTTTTAAATCAGCTACACTAACACTAAATTGCTTTTTACTCGCCTAGATCTAATTTTACGTCCCATTAATTTTTCGTGTTTGAGACATGTGTACTGTAAAGCCCTATTTTATGCAGTATTTATGAGAAACAGAGTTAAAATAGTCAAGCGTTCATAGACCATAAAGGAAGCAGTTCCAAAAGTCGAGGGTAGATTACACATAAGCATTAGTCAAAAGCTAGTTAAGTTCTTCTAGCTCCTCACTGTTGAGAATCTCGGGTGAGGAAAACCCTTTTTTGCCGTGTGACATTCGCACACAGAAGACTTGAAGTTCAATTTCTTGGGGGGGGGGGGGGATTTTTCTACAGTATATCGGTCTTTCTACTGGGATGTTGTATCCGTTTTAGGTTAGGTTAGCCCTGACAGGCAGGAATGAAGCCCGCCTCCTAAATGATCTAGATTGACATTGAGTCGATGGGGCCTAAAAAGCACGTACATAAAAAGAGAAAATATTTCTGTTGAGAAACAAAATCTTGTCATAAACCAAGTGACGATAATAAATATTATCTGCTAAATTGGTGTTGGTTGCTGACGTGTGCTGTGGCGTGGTTTGCTCATTTTTTCGTATCAAACATCTATCTTCTTTATCTCTCCTCCTTTTTTTTCTCTTTGTATGTTACTCTCAAGTAACGCCTCCAATCTTTGACACTTACATGACATATTTATATTGCAAGTGCCATGACAGCCATCGTAAGACTAAAACTAAAACTAAATTGGCACTTCTACCTAATGGTATAGGTTTAAGTTAGATTTACGCCCTTATCAAAACTATTGGGTCATTTAAGAGGCGAAAGCACTTCGTTACCTTAGAATTACAAAGATTTATCTGAAAGATTTGCCCGTTTTGAGTTACTAAAACTATGAGAGCAGAAACAAATTGTTCTGTCTGCTCTATCAAAATCGTAAGATTATTCGGAGTCCTCATCGAGGTACTCAAAGAATTGTATTCGAAAAAGCTTAGCATGTTGTGATACTCTAAATTGTAAACGTCAAATTCCTCAAAACTAAGAAATGAGCAGATAAAACTTTGTAATTCTAGAGTAGCGACCTCTACGTACACAACTCCTTTTGCTTACCTTTATGTAATCGACCAAAGAACTGCTCTCCTTGGTCGATGGATGAATCGCCACCAGCACATTCTTGTAGCCGTTGTCCTCGATCGTGATAGCTGTGGGTCGGACAACCGCTCGAGTTGTGCTGGTCATGATCCACAGGATGAAAGCATGAACAAGAATAGTCTGTAGTCGAGACATAGCCATGATTGTTTTTGCAGTCTTGTCCTCCTTTTTCGCACTCCCTTCAAGTTTTTACCGCTAAACCGATTGGTTATCTTTGGTAAAGAAACTTTTAAAAGTCATTTCACTGATCTAGGTAGGCGTACTTAAGTTCCTTGTCGTTGATTCTGGGTCAATCCTTTTATTTACAAACAATCTTGAGTATTTCGAAAGTGGGGTGACTAACGGTTTAAAAATAAACGATTGTTTGAGTGGTTTAGGCATGGACATTAATAACAGTAACAATGAAAAAGATAAAGATACAACGACGTTTCTACTGCTGCTGCTACTACTACAACAACAACTACTACTACTACTACTACTACTACTACTACTACTACTACTACTACTACTACTGCTGCTACCACTACTACTACTACTACCAGTTCCACTTATGATAGTAATAATAATTATAACAATAATGATAATAACTTATCGATTTTATGACAAAACAGGAAAACAGAATGGTGTAGCTAATTTACTACGTTGCCTGATCCAGTAAATGAATAGAGGAAAGAAGTAAAAGCAAACAAAATATGCGTAACGTAGGATAATAAGTCATTGTCCTCATTTTTTCAGATCAATAATGTCACGCATAGGTCAAAGGGCGGTATTATGTAAAATAATTATATATTTTTAACTATGTTCCGCTGTGTTCGCGAGACAGAAAGAAAAAAGCGTACATTTTTGCCTGCGCCAATGAATAAGTCACAAACTTCACTCACATCGAAAAGTTTCGAAGTCACTAACACGCTAGGAATAACATTTATTCATAGCACTTCATAAATCACACAGCGTTGGTAGTTTACGCGGAGAGATGACAATAACAAAGACTACAACACACTTCGCGCTAATCAGTGAAATCAAAGATAGTGCGAGACATCGCAAAGTGCGTTATCAGTTTCTCCATGTATCCGTTTCGGATATGGGAAATAAGTGTAAGGTTCATTGAAAGCTGGATGAATGTGTGACTGTAACGTTGTATCATATGTGAGATAGCGTGGTGAAATCAGGCGCTCGTCAAAATAATGAAAATGAAGAAATTGGGATTTTCCAGTTCATTTGGCAATTTTATTTTTAAAAGTTTTTTTTAGATCAGCACCTTTTATGTCCTTAAGAACCCATTTCTGTGTGGATTTTATTGAAAAATATTTTCTCGCTAATACCTCTGAAACCAAGCGACCCCCACCTCCTCCAATCTCAAGTATCTCGACTGGTATTAAAGATAAACAGTTTTTCTTTCCCCTGAAAGCAAGACAAATGTACAAGTTTTAAGGCAATACCAATAAATCCACAAGCCAAACAATTTACGAGCGCCTGATTCCACCACGTCGAGACACTTATGACCTACAACAATAGTGTGCTGTCTGATATCATCGCGAAGCTGATTTAGTCCACACACTTAACGCTGAAAGAACGACGAGTTTTGATTGGTTGGGGTCAAATACAGGTATAATCGCATCGACGCCCTAGCTGAACTTTGGCATGTTCGGTTTCACTGACTAAAATTTTAATGACAAGCCAAATCTGTTTATACTACTACTAATAATTATTATAATAATACTAATGATAATGATGATAATAATGATAGTAATGTTATTATAATAATAGTAATAATAATAATAATAATAATAATAATAATAATAATAATAATAAAAATAATAATAATAATAATAATAATAATAATAATAATAATAATAATAATAATAATAATAATAATAATAAATAAATAAATAAATAAGTAAATAAATAAATAAATAAATAAATAAAATTAAAAAATACGTGTAAAGTGCCTTTCCCAAGGGCAGAACGTCATTTGCCGCGAAACAATAAGTAAATGCATTCTTTTAAAAACATAAACGGGCAACAAAACAAAACTAAATGAAACAAAAAACACTCTCAAATCTTTTCATTGTCATTGTCGTCTTCATCCGCAGCTTGCAGCTATTTCATCAACATCAGTGTTATCTTTGTCATCGTCATTATTAACATCAGTATCATCAACACAATTTCGTCGGTGTTAAGGCAGAAAAAAGGTGGTTGTTTTTTTGGGTCTTAATTATATAATTACTTGTTTTTGTTTAGTGTAAGACGTATTAACCAGAGTGTTCTCTGTTTTAAATGTATAAATGATAGTGCACCTTTTTATCTTAAAACATTCCTGGAATTATATAATCCACCTAGAGCAGCCTCTGACAATCTAATTCTTAAAACTCCAAAACAAAACTACAAAACATACGGCGAGCGTTCCTTTTTGTTCTTTGGTCCACAGGTATGGAACGAAATCCCATATAAAATAAGATCTGCCCCAAAAATTTCCATTTTCAAAAATCAGCTGAAGCATTTTTTATTCACAAAAGCATACCTGTCATAATGATGTACTGTGATATATATGCATGTGTATGCCAGACTGTGAGACTGAAGAAATAGCGAGTGAGAATGAGAGAGAGAAAAAGAGAGAGATAGAGAGAGAAAAGAGAGAGAAAAGAGAGAGATAGCGAGAGAGGGAGAGAGAAAGAGAGAGAGAGATAGAGGGAGAGGGAGAGAGAGATAGGGAGAGAGAGACAGACAGACAGACAGACAGAGAGAGAGAGAGAGAGAGAGAGAGAGAGAGAGAGAGAGAGAGAGAGAGAGAGAGAGAGAGAGAGAGAGAGAGAGAGAGATAGAGTGGAAATGTGTTTCTATCTGTATAGAATCAATGTTTTAATGAATGTTTCTAGTTACTCACGTTTCAACTGTATTTTGACTGTTCGTGAATTTATATTGCATTGTATATTTTTAGTGAACACATTTTCAACCTCACTGCGAGACTGTTTTTCTGGTATAAAATTTTACACATATGCATTTATGTTATATGTATAACACTTTGTTTTACGTACACATTTGTGTCGATTAATTTTTAAGATGTGATGTCTTTTTCATTGTAATGCGCATTGAGCATCTTTTAGGAAATGGAAATGCGCAGTATAAATGCTATTTATTATTATTATTATTATTATTATTATTTCTTGATAAGATAAATATTTAGAGAGACATTCTTTTGGTCCAAACACAACGTTTTACGTAACTGTTGTGTTGAATTGTAGTGCAAAGCGCTCAGAGCATGTGTACTTTAATCAGGGTTGAGCCGGGATATAAAATATGTCATTATTATCATGAGTGAAAAATATGTTGTCTATCAAATAGCTTATCTTGTAGTTTACAATAATTTATTTATTATTCGTTTTTAAATTTGATTTACTGTTTTGCTTTTTCATTCCTGTTCCTGTTGCTGTTTTGTTATTGTGTGTATAATTTGTAGTCCGTGAAGCTGTAATTATGAATGTAATGTTTCGGATTTGTGAGGCAGCACGGTGGAATCAGGCTCTCGTCAATTTTGAGGCATGTAGAGTTAATGGTACCATCTTAAAGCTTGTTCACTTGTCTTTATTTTTATGGAAAAAAAGATCCATTTATCTTGAATACAAGTCGAGATATATTTGCAAATAAAAGAGATGGGGGTCACCTGTTTTCAGAGGTAAAATTAGTGAGAAAATGGCCGCCAAAGATTAGTTATTTCCTTAGATTAAGAGTCCGTGGTAACTGAAAATTTACATTTTTTTAAAAATTTAATCGTTTTTCAGAAAAATCAACACAGAAATGAGTTCTTTAATGGGCATGAATGGTGTTCAGCCAAAAAGCGAAAATTTGATAAAAATTCACAAACCTGCCCAAAAATGCAAGTTTCTTCACTTTGATTATTTTGACGAGAGCCTGATTCCACCACGCTGCCTCACAAATAGTGTATACTGTTGGTCAAGACAGGGCCAGTATTATTGTTGTTTTTCATGTTATTAATTTTATATTGTCTTTTTATTTACTTTTTAACCCCGATTTAGTTGCTACAATGCTTTTGTTGAAGCTGCTTTATAATATAGTCAATAAACAACTTCACCACTACTGCTGGTTCACTTTCTGTAACAGAATCTATTGAGTACAAGTTCACTGTGTAAAGGGAGATAATCAATAATTAAATGAGGTTTTTGGAAACTAACCTCAGTATTTTCCCTTGCTGATTGTCTGCGGTCGTAATACAATTTTCTAATTAATTATTGTCGCCCCACCAACACTATTTAGCCCATTTGGTCGCTTTTAAGGTCAAGCAGGCTAACCCAGATTTCGGGGGTTTCCAAAAATCTTGACCTACACCAAAATGGGCGTTGCTCTACCTATAGGAGAAGTTTGGTTTCATTGGTGTGTATATTTGTTTGGTTACAGAGAAAACCTCCTTGTCTTTTAAAGAAACTGAACAAGGGACCTACAACTTCACCTTTGATTTTCTCAAAACAGCATTTTTCGGGATAGCCCCCATGTACTTAAAAGCGACCAATTAATTATTGTCGGAACTCCACGCCCTACCAACACTATTTAGCACCTTTAGAAGGCGGGCTGCTTCTATCTTGCCTATCAAGGTGAACCATGGGGTAGAAGACGGAAGTATACGACTGAAAGAATATTAAAGAAACCACTCCCCACATGGATTTGGAACTCACGTCTTCTGAGAGTGACGCAGAAGGACCTAACCACTCCAGCACTGATGTCGGTGAACATTCCTTGTTCGATTAGACTGGAAAGGTTTTGAGTGAGCTGGTACAGCGGTTAGGAACGTGAACGATAGACAATGTCTACAGCGCAAGAAGAGGAAAGAGAAAGACAAGAGGAGAGATGGTCAACAATAATCACAACACAAAAGAAAAGATGCCGCATGACAGGTCAACCCAAGCCTTCATCATCATCCAGTGCCAGACCTGCGACAGACATCGGCGATCATGGTTTTCCATTCCTCCCTTTGTTCGGATGCTCTAAAAAAAGCTACGTTACCCTGATCTTTCCCTGTTACCCATTTGTTCAGTTTCCCTAAGTATGTTGTACAAATGGGTAACAGGAAAAGATCAGGGAAACGTAGCTTTTGTTAGAGCATCCGAGCAAAGGAATGAATGGAAAACCATGATCGCCGATGTCTGTCGCAGATCTGGGACTGGATGATGATGAAGGCTCGAGTGGACCTGTAATGCGGCATCTTTTCTTCTGTATTGTGATTATTGCTGACCATCTCTCCTCTTGTCTCTCTCTTTTCTCTTCTCGAGCCTTGGAGATAATTTTTTTAGCAATAAGAAGAAGAATAGCATTTGAAAGGGTCACGTGAAAAGAAAAGGCTAAGCCGTAGTAATCCTACAACAAATACATGTATCTTTTTCCCTTTTTATGAAAGACGTTCATTGTTGGTAACTTGGTTTGCATCTGTAAAATATGCAACTTGTTATGACTTAGTTGTTCGGTTTTCTTTTTTTCTTCAACTTGATTAATTTCATTAGAATATTTTTTGGGTGCTGTTGCAAGTTATGGGTTTGTTTGATTTTTTGGTTTTTTTCAAAAATCGACATAAGAGGGGCATATCAAAAGTTTTTTTACCTGACCATGAAAGAATAAAGGTAGAAAGCTGAAATTTGGTATTATGCTTAGTCTTTCTTTATTCAGTCGCCTCCCAGAGTTATACATGTTTACCATCTGTGTTTGACCTTGAAAAGACCTTGAGAATAGAGGACCTCTCTACGTCAGAAACCAGCCCTCTATCGCTTCTTTGACCTCATCATTACTTTTCTTACACCAACATTTTATCAGAGAATAGGATGGGCAATCAGTTCCATATACGGCATGCATCTCCGTAAAAATATCCTGTAGTTGCTTTCCTTGCAAGAACAAATACATAATTACTGTCCTGCGCTCAATTTTCTCAATTTTTATGTTGAAACTGGTGAGCAACATACTCCCATTCACTTACAGTGCGCTGGTGGCAAAACCAGTAACTTGAAAATCCCCCAAATTTGCTGGCTTGTACTCAAAAATTTCAGCTTTCTACCTTTATTCCTTCATGGTCAGGTAAAAAAACGTTTGGTATGCCCCTCGTATCCTGCTTTTCGGTTGACCCCTACAATTTTAATAGCAATAATCGGAGCAGAAAAAAAGCGTGGTGAGTCTCGGTTGTGACGTCGGTGGCCTAGTGGTTAGGCTCTCGGACTCGCAACCGTAAGGTCATGGGTTCGAATCCCGTCAGAGGCCCGATGGTGTGTCCTTGGGAAAGGCACTTTACACAAATTTTCCTCACTTCACCCAGGTGGGAATGGGTACCCGGCTATAGACAGCGAAAGATCTTGTCAGTTTGTTAGTGTTTGAGCGCTTAATCAGCTGCGTGCACAGTATGCTTCCCGGGAAGCTGAGAATGTTTCAGAGTGTGCTATGGTCTCCTGGGGTAATAATATAGTGTAAAGCGCATAGAGCCTGCTGTTGAGCGGGTATATGCGCTATACTAATGCTATTTATTATTATTATTATTATTTATCTGTGTGTGTTTCAGATCTCACGCTTGAAGAAGAACGGCAGTAATAATGATGATGGTATTTGGTGATGGGTTATAACAAAAGACAACGTCCACAGCAAGTATTAAAAATAGTTCATTTTTTTAATCATTGAAAATTTTCTGCAGGGTCTCCGGTACTAATGTACATGGAATCCGATTTCAATTCATGCAAAAAGAGAATATTAACAAGCTGTGTACTGAGTGATTGGGCTGGATCAAGGATCACAATGTGAATCTACGTATGTTCAATAAGTGTAGTAATAGAAATATAAATAATTGTACCAGTAGGCTTCTTATTTCAATCTCTCTCTCTCTCTCTCTCTCTCTCTCTCTCTCTCTCTCTCTCTCTCTCTCTCTCTCTCTCTCTCTCTCTCGCTTGCTTTCTAACTCTCTTTCTCTCTCTTGTTTTCTCTCTCTCTATCTCTATATCTCCCTCTTTCTTACTTTTTCAGCATGTTTTTCATATCTCTGTATTTCTCTCTTTTCAAATATTTCTATCATCACTCTCTTTCTTTCTCTCTTTGTTTCTTTTTTTTTAATAAAATCTCCCCCCACCTCCAAGTCTCCATCTACTCTGTCTCTCTGTCTCTCTCTATCTGTCTCTCTCTCTCCCCCCCTCTTTCTCTCTCTCTCTCTCTCTCTCTCTCTCTCTC
>NW_004797496.1:166987-179918 GCF_000002075.1 Aplysia californica | reverse complement strand
CCTCTCTCTCTCTCTCTCTCTCTCTCTCACACACACACACACACACACACACACACACACACACACACAAAAATCAAATCACGTAAACACATATAAAACTTCACCCACTCTCGCTTAAACACATACACAATGCATATGTACACTGTTATGTGCCAAAAATGAAAACCACATTCATATGACAATACCATGAAGGATAACAATGTAAATGCAAAATTACATGTAAAAAAAATCTGTGCTCATAAGCAAAAATGTTGAAATATGAAAAGAGTAACACAGAAAATAAGACATAAAGGAGAACAGGCTGGTCTTGCAATGACGTCATCAAGACTAACCCGCAGTGCTTGTTCGGTCCCTCCCCCCCCCCGCCCCCCACACCCACCATCTCCCAGGTGTATAAACTGTTAGGTCCATTGAAGGACTATACTGTGTTTACTAGAACACTCGTCGTTTCAGTAGTTAGTTAAAAATCTAGTAACATTGTTCTGAAAAGAATGTAACACTAATGAATCATATCCTAGCATTTGAGGATACTCGTACAGTCTTCATTTCCAAGACAATCTCAGAACCAAAGGAACAATTTGCGTTCCACCATCTTCCTGATAATATCACATCTGCTTACATAATGTGATATAGAAATGTCATTAACCTGAAAAAGAGGTGTATCATAGTCAAATAAAAAAGTATAACATACCAAGCTAAACATAATGTGAAGACTACAGGCGGGAAACTGATGATGTCACATTTTTCGTCTCGCTAAAAATCGTAGAAATTTTTGGTTTTGAGATTTAAATGTTTAAATTTCCTCAGATTCTTCACTCCTAATGTACATGGAACCCGATTTCAATTTATGCAAAAAGTTATGTTTAGACACATTTCATCTTTTTGAATGTCTGCACTGTGTTGCACAGTGGGTATTTTTCAAAGAAAAGACTGTAGTTTAGACATTAGCTTTACCAGTTTTCCCCTGTAGCCTTCTTGCGTAAACATCAATTAATTGTAATTTAGTTGACATTATGAAATTGACATGCCAGCTAGTGACGAATCATGGTCTCCAATACTCTCCGATTACAACGGGCTCATCTAGGATACGGATTTTGAAAAATATATGACCTGTTTATGTATCTAAGAACAAAAACATTGATTACTTCCTTGAATAACACAACTTGTGAGATTACTTTGTCTAAATTGGAATAAAGACGTTTTGAGAATTGAAAACACTTACGTTTTGAAAGTTGATTTAGAGCATTGTGTTGGTTACACTACCATTGATTGCATCCGTACTAAATTGAATTAATTGTACAAACGTTTGCCATAATAATATGATAATTGTGTAAACATTAAACCTTTATTAAGGAGTTTAGTCACATCTAATTCAAATCGTTGTACGCCGCCTTCTCAACATCTCCACTGTCGGTTTAGGAATTGTAATAGTAGATCTTTTTCGCCCCCAGTGACACGATTTGGATCATCTTGGAGGCGTCAGCCTTGATCCTGCCTGTCAGAGTCCACCTGGACTGAGAGGGCTGCAACATCCTTAACATTTGCACCACAGACGCTAGTTCTATTTTGGGAACATACGTAGTACCAAGAATTCTTAAACAAGAATGAATTTAAAACAACACTTCACAGACAAAATTATTGTGCGTATTAAAAGTGGGGCATACAGACATATTACAAAAGCTCAACAAATTCACAGATATTCTACTTACATATTATTATGAGTTGATGCATATCGATGAAACAATACATGTACCACAGATAAACGCAACTTAAAACATACGAATCTGACCTACAAATCAAGCAACAGCACACAGGTAGATAAACAATGTGACGTCTATGTTGAATTAATGCAATTGAAGAGCTACATTTTCTTTGGAGTAAAAAGCAACAACGACAAAGTAAAAAAATCAAATCTCTACCTCAAAAATCGAAGTTGAAAAGCACGTTCTATCCGCTTATACTTTCTGATATGGATGGCAATTAAAATAGACGGGCAGTTACTTTGATGTACAGAAGGCATAACAAATGTTAATGTGTTATGAATACACGGAAACTGCCATACTCAGTGATACCCTTACATAAATCAGAAAAAAATGGCCAGAATGTTGCTTTAGAATACCGATAACTTTCCTTAATTTTTACAACTCTGTAATAGGGACTTTCTGCGACTATTGTCTGTGGTGAAACTTCTGAGCATGTTCTCTCTTTAGTAGATTCAGAGAGATCTTGTAAACGTACCCCTACATTTTCTGAGTCCAAATTGCTAGTCAAATATTTAACATCTCTTTTTTCTTATTCTTCTTCCTCAACTATTTGATGGAGATGCCAGATACTAGACAAACACAGTATTGTACTATGAAAGTCCTTTTCATTTGCAGGAAATGTGTCCATTAGTATAATTTCACCCGGTCACGTTTAATTCCTAGGTATACATATTATCATGAAGGCAGGCAGTACAGTTGCAATAGATGTTCAGGGTGGTTTTATTTTATTTTCACAATGCAGGCTTACTTAACTTGAATGCCTGCATTTCTCACAAACTTCAGTCTCTTGTTAGTGTTTTATATGTTTGGAAGTACATGGTTTATCGCAAATTATATTTTTGTCATTTCAAGAAAAGTATTGCAAACGGTATTTTGGTTTTATGACACGCATTTAATCGACGAGTCTGACTCTGTGGGGGCATTAACGGGAATTTTAAAAGGGTTAATCATTTTACTACTAAAAACTGCCCAGGTCTGCTTCAGGTCTCACATCTGAGGAAGAAAAATCATCTAAGCCGACAGCATAATTTTATATTTGTTTTTGTTGGTGAAATTCTTATTTATTCACACTGACCAGGCTCGACGGATGGGAATACGTGCAGTACGAGACAATGCAATTTTTGTAGACATTGTAAGATTTATTATATATAAATATATATTTAAATATATACGTATATATTTATGTACAGGGTGCAGTGCATAAGCTTAACTCGAAGGCAGAAAGGTGAGAGACGAAGGACGAGGGATTGCCCCGTCACGAAAGTGTGATCCATTGATGCTTTTTACATTTGACATTAAGACCAGAGACATTCACAAACCAAAGACATCAGTTGAAAGCAGTGGGGTAATCTAAATCACTCAAACATGGGTGTGATAAATTGAATAAAAAAGACAAGAAAATAAAGATGCTGAAGAATCCTGTCATATTCACCCTTCTGTACAACTAAACACGCTCTAGATCACATAGGCTTCCAACTTCCACAAAGAAGCAGCCTCTTTTCAATCTCCTGCATAATAACCCAGCAAAGTTCCTTTGTCACAGAAGGACTTATTGAACATAACAATATCATCACAATAAATGTAAGTTTCTCAATCCTAACTGTTTCTGAATACGATTGCTGGTGGCAAGGCACGCCTAAGACACCTTTTCAAATATACGGCATCTAAATTTAAAGAGATTTAAGAAGGCATGTTCTGAAGGCTTCAAGCCATGAATTAAGTAGAGATATTTTTCGACATCTGAACTGCGCAAATCATTTTATTACTAAAACAGCTTGGTTTAACTCCAGTTGAATAACCCTAAGTACACTGAAACCTTTATTTTCACCATCCGCTGTTTTTCCAAAATTTAACAATAGTATTTTTCGTGCAGTGAGATTACAAAGGCAGACCGGATGGAACTTAGATTTTACCTTGAGACCCCTGAATCTTAAAACAAAAGTGATAGAATTTACTGTCACAGCTTTTCCTGTTCAAACTCATTACTTTATTCTTTTCAAAAAGCTAACAACTCAGAAACCTAATAGACTTCTAAATCTCACTCCTGGTATCATGGAAGTTGTCAGAGCTGCTTGTAAACTAGTAGGGAGGTGATCATACGGGTGCATCAATACAAAGGCTGCATATTAATGAAGATTAAGAAGTGAATATCTTGCATGTGACGTGCGTGTGCACTAAATGCAAAGAATTGTATTCGATCCATAGACCTGTATTATGATATTACGCACTCTGACGTATTTCAGTTTCATCACTGAGCGCACCGTTCGAGCCAAATAAAAGGGGGTGGGGAGGAGTGGGGTAGAGGCCAAGGAAGGGGAAGTGCCGTGCGCACTTGACTTTAGCAAGACTGTTTTTTGTCTTTCAATTTGGGCGCCATGCTTCTCAGCGAAGTTTTCATAGAGAGCCAAAATCTGGCGGCAACGACAGTGCACGATCTAGGAGTACAAGTCTGTGGTTCGATCTGTGTGTCTAGGTGTGTTCCCAAACAGTGAGAGAATTGGACAAATGTGTAAATCACTTGCAAATCTTAAGTAACTAAATTAAGTAGACCACGAGTTATCCATCGACAACAACCCAAAAGTGCTTGTACAAGTCACATTATAAAAAAGAATGAAATCAGTCCAAACAATGGGAAATCAGAGCATATTTTAACAATCTGTACACATCGTAGAACACAAGGCTGAAGTGACTTTCACCCTGGCTCCGGCTATATCTGCCTTGATATATTGTCATGTTCCCAAGAAAAACTAGCAAACAAAGGTAAACTTCCTTGCCTTCTCCCTCCCAGACCACCTCTACCCAAGATCTCGGCGGCTCTAGATTTTTGGCTAAAAGGTCAGACAAGAAAGAAAATCGATCAGATATCAGATCAATTTTAGACCACAAAGCTCAAACTCTGTCTTCGCACATCTCCTGGTCAATCTCCAAAATGTTTATAACCATCAGATTTTTGTTTACAACGTCATTGAAAATAAATTAAGTATGTTGGATAATCAGTATCGGTTGAAACTTAAAAAACAATGACATCTTTTTAAAGAGAGTATTCAGGAAGTAAAAATGGACGTCCCTATGGAGACCTGCTCAGGAGAACCATTTATGAAACAGCTACATTACGGTGATTAAAAGAACATGTCATAAATATACACAGCCATCTCTTCCCCAAATTTTCTTCCTCTCATCCATTCACCATTGAACCCAGTCCGGACCCTACTGCTACTATCACTACTTCAATTCAACTAGACACATACAAACAATAATAATAACATAATTAGATGAAACCATATTCAAAATAAATTCGTTAAACCTTCCATTATTGCACCAAACCAAAAAGAAGGTGACCATCTGGTACCTAAATAAACCAAGTCATCCAATAATTTATATCACATGAGTGTGAATAACACATTACTCCTGATGTTTTCAAAATCACAAAGGTTAGTCGCACCTACAATGTCCGCAGACAAAACAATCGAATTTGAATGGAGCAAGCCATTCATTGATCGCTATTTCGACGACCAAATTCATTATATTGTTATATAACAGATAGTATTTGTTAAATTACTAGACTCAGAAGGCCGTTAAAAAATTGGCATTGGAGGTAGTACTATAAATACATTCGTTTACGCCGTACAAATGACACAGGCTGAAATGTATCCAAATCAAATTATTCAAAAGTTCATTATTTTTTTAATTGATGTTTGCACTCCCATCCACAAAATTTAGATAATTAAATCTAGGAAACTGACTGCTTTAACGCTGACTGCCAGGGCCAACCCTGGACGGGCACTACACAACCTTCCAGCATTCAGAGGTGGATATTAAAATCTGCCCTGATGCGGAATGAATCGAGCTAACGTCTTGTGTGTGTGACGGCAAACCGCTTACCACAACAAAACTGTTACTTTTTTTCTTTTACGTTTTCACGACTACATTAATCAGTAAGGTCGCCCGAAGACACAACAAATGACTAGTGCATATAACTGCGTGATTATGCCATTAATTTTATGGATATTTACGTGTAAATAAGATAGAGGATCTAACAAGCGATAACTCCACTGTACGCTTGTGCAAGCGGGAAAGTCTACGTGAAAAGAGAATTCGAATTGACAAGGTCCACATGAACTGGATTTAAAGCAGGCAGTTGTTTAAATGTTCTTTTTCGCAATTTTATTTATAACTGCTGCTTAATTTATTGATCTTTGACAGTTATTTTTACCAGAAGTGTACAATCAGTAGAAAGTCCCATTTTAGGTTGTGTTACAAGACTCACAGCGCACAGAATGGCACAACTGAAAAAATGAATAAGATCCATGCTCTCAATCAGAAAGGACGCATAATACATGTCTGCACAATAATAATGGGAAGGGGTTTAAAATCGGTGCTTATTCACAGTCAGTATCTTCAGATATTTACATATGCAAAGGGAAAAACGATGGGAGAGTGCTTTTTGAAGGGATGGGTATTTACTGTGGGAATGAATGGATATACAAAAGATAAAGAATACGTGCACTGTTCAGAATGAAAAATCACGGGGTTGGGGGATGGGGTGAGGGAAGTCACAATAGGCGCCAGGAAAGAGCATTACATTTAGATTGTGTGGATATGCATCAATGAAACGGCTTTATATTCAAAGTGAAGACGGCTTGTGTTGTCATGGACATAATAAATATATTCATCACAAATGGTGTGTGGAAAACAATGATTCAGTAGATGCTTCACGAGCAGCACACGATACAGACTTCCCAATGTCCGAGACAAGAGGTCATCGACAGTGGACGCGGAATCACACCAGACACTCATAGATTCTTATCCCCAGAGTTATGTGGCTATAGATGATGTACACATTGTTAACTTCACTTCTAGGGTTTTGAAATCCACAGACTGACAACAAACCACTGTGGAACCCTGTTTGCGTGCGTACAGTATGAATCTGTTGGCTTGTGGAAATCATTTCGACGTTGGGATATAAATAAATTCTTCAAGAGGTTCGGTGTTTGAGTTCGTGGTTGCCTTTCTGGTCAAGCATAATCAAGCAACGTTCATAAAGACATACTACAAATCAAACGTCTAAATCAGGCTGTAGGGTTCTAGCAGTGGTATATTAGGTTTCGATTTTCACTCTGCAATAGGGGCTTCACAAGACCAGAACACTCCAAGACTACAACGCCTGCTAGTTAGGATCCGTTGTCCTTAAGTAAGCTATGTAAGAATTGGCAAAGCAGTGTGTCGTGGGATAATTACAAATCAGGAAAAATGATTTAGAGCTTAGTTTGGGGTAAAAAAATCTTGCTATTGTCGACACATCGTAACACTATCAAATAGGCATAGCATTTTATTTCGCATTTGCATTGGTCTTTTTTAGCTGCAAATATAAGATCAAAACCGGTGAACAAGCAAATAGTTGCGTACAAGAAGCGCCATCCCACATGCGGCAGGACACTCAAACCAAGGGAACCTCGCATAAAATAAAATGGCCTCCCCCGGAGTCACAACGCAAGATCATTGTCCAGAACACAAGGCGTTCAGGGGGAGAATGTACCAGTCACAGAGGGCCTTCCGCCCAACGTGGTTAGGAATAAAGGAGCCTTTTGTACACCCAGTGGTTGCAGGGAACTTCGTTAGAAAGCAAAGTTCCTAGGTCCATGCTGTGACATATGAAACGCGTGTGGAATATCCGCAACTACGTTAGGTATTTTCACAAATCATCTCCTTTATATTCCGGTTGGCCCTCCGACCTCTCAAATTGTTCGTTCTCCGCCCCGGCGTCCCCCGGGCTGCTCGCTTCCGTAACGTGACTACCAGAGCTGCTCTGAACATCCCAGGGTTCAACTTGTTTGTCCGGATAAACTGTGACCGTGGCGCCGCCATCCGCAGGCTCCGAGCGACACCTGGAAGGAGAACTGATGGAACTACTGCGGTGTCTGCCCTGGGAGTCTGTGGAGATGGAGATGGACTCGCAGCTCGTCTCTGTGTTGGGGAATGTGCTCACAGTGACAACAGGGGGGCTGCTGGCCGCTGGTTCTACCTGGACTGGGGGACTGTCTGCTGGTGACGTCACGGGCTCTTGTATATGGGGCGCTGCGGGGCGAGATGGTTGTGGATTAAGAGCAGACGACGATGGAGACGAAGAAGAAGGTGACGATAATTGTGTTTGCGTGCGCGTTTCCCCTGGCAACATTAGTGATGGCGGCTGGTCCGATGAGGGGCTGACGGTGGAGGAAGGCTGGCGGTGAAGTCTAGGCTTTGTGCTGAGCGAGGTCGGGGAGAGATGGGTGTTGGAAGCCGTCTGTGGGTTGTGCATAGGTTGTGAGCTGTGTACAGGCTGGGGGGTTAGTGTAGACTGGCTGCTGTTAGATGCTTGAGGGCTAGGTGTGGGTTGTGGGAGGTGGGTCTGTGAGTCCCTATACTCCTGCTCTTCAAACACCCGAGGAGAAGCTGAACGAGTGAACATGCCTGGCAAGGTTTGTTGTGAGTTACGAGGGGACGGAAGAGGGGAAGTTGCCCTGCACCCTGCGTGCAACTCCAGAAAAGGCTCGTTGATGGAATAGGATTGTGGTAAGCCAGGTGGCGCCAGCAGGGCGCTGTCCATGGACAGGGTGTGAGGAATGCGGCGACGCATCGGAGATGGCATCATGGAGGAGTCTGGGTAGTCCACAGCAGACGATCGAGACATGGTCTGTTGACGCCGGAGAGGTGCAGGGGAGCCTACCGGGCGGCGAGGGATGACTGGGACAGACGACTCCGAGGTGGGCAGGGAAAGAAGCACGTGCTTTGGAGGAGTAGGGGAAGGAGAGCGCATGTACAGCGCGTGAGGCGAGGGTACTGTTAACGTGTGTCCATGTGTGAACGTGAGAGGGCTCACGGCACTTTCCCTCCGGCTGTCTGGTGTTGTGCGCATGCGGAATGCACTGTCTTCCAGCGCAAGCGGCGACGGAGGTAAAGGAAGCGGAGACACGCAGTTCGGGTGGTCGCGGTACCCGAATGGGCTGAGGGAGCGCTCCGAACGTGGCGAGAGACCGCTCATTGGAGGGCTGAACGCTTTTGGTGTCAATTTGGAAGGACTGAAGGAGTTGCTTCGCCGAACCACGGCGGCCTCACGGGCCTTACAGCACGGTGGAAGTTGCACTTCTTCGCCCAGTTCAAAACTGCTGTTGTCTATGCCGGGGCTGTTGCTTGAGCTCTTCATTGCAGGCGGCATTGGGCTCTTACATTTCGGGTAGGACTTGATGAGTCGGGGCGTGCTGTCAGTGCGGGTGGTTGACTGACTGCTGCTGGCGACAGACTCCAGGCCGGGGCGGGCAGAGGTCATGTGACCGCCGCTATCTCTGTCCTCGGAGGCGTAGGGAGACAGTGTCGGGCGGATATCATCTTCATCGTCCTCAGTGCCTCCCGTTATCATTTTTACCTGAGGAGGAGGTAAGAGAGATTGGATTATCAATCAACTAAATGCAGAGTCTGTTTCGTTGTTCACGACAACTATCACGAAGAAATTATATTATTTTGAAGCCTGCAGTAGCTACTGCATTGATGTACCACTTCACGCTGAAATGATAGTGTCTCAACGCGCGCGCGCACGCACACACACACACACACACACACACACACACACACACACACACACACACACAAACACACACACATGTACAAACATGCACATACACACATACATACATACTCACAAACTCATACACACTCGTACAAACACGTACACACAAACAGATATAAACACGCAAACACATACACACACATTTACGCACACACGTATATGTACTCACTCAAACACGCACACAAACACACACACAAACACACACACAAACACACACAACAAAAACACCTTCACTCATATAAACTCGTACATATACACACTTTCATATTCATCCATACACATATTATTCTTCATGAAAAAAAAAACAATCAAGAATCGGTACTAAAGTGGAAACATTAACACCTTACTTGCTGCAAGAACAGTAACAATCCAAATAGCATTTATGTATACATCCCAACAAGAATTCCTATTATAAAAAACCTTGCCTTTGTCTTGAACGCAATACTGTAAATTGACATTACAAGACTGCATGAGGTCGTATGCTTGATAAAAAAAGGTCAACAAGACAGTACAGACAGAAATATGAACGAAACCGTCTGTTAAATATAACAATGGTTGGGTTTTTTTTTCAATCATAATGTACTTCTTAAAAGTTTAATCAAGGACTTGGCAAAGAAAACAAAGAAGAAAGGACAAATAGATGGGTTGGGGGTACATAAAAAGATGGGACAGTTGTAGCAGGACATGGTCTGGCAATCATATTATTTGCACGGATATAAAATCCTTTTTTTTTAACAGTCTCTCTTATTTGTCACGTGACGCATGTGCATCTTGGGGGTTTTAAAAAATATACAAGCAAAACGTGAATGACCTTTTAAAGAAGCACAGACAAATATTTTCAGCTTTGTCTTAAAAAGTATATAAATACAACTGAGCTAGTACTGGGAGGGAAATACCGTCAATTTAAGAAAACTCCTTTTACGGTAGAGACGAATTTTGATGTGTTGAGAAACATATAAACTTAAAAAAAAATATGCACTTTAAGTGGTCAAACATTATAATAACAATTCAATTTAAAGATGGGCCTAGAAGGAAAAGGGGACAGAAATAGAAAATCATACATGCTAGGTTGCTAGGCAAGGGTCTACCGATGCAAATCTCTAACTAAGCAGCGAAACAATAATAAAAAAAATTAAGAAGTGAATGGACTGTTCAGAAACTCTGAATAGCAGAAAAACAACAACTATTAAAATAAACGACAAAAATCCCGCATCACTTTAAAATAAAATCTTCCAATTATTGGGGAATACGGGACAAATCACTTTGGGTACGTAATATTATGAAAGCGAGTGTGAGAGTATGTGTGTTTTTGTGTGTGAACATGTGTGTGCGTGTATGTCTGTGTGTGTGTGTGTGTGTGTGTGTGTGTGTGTGTGTGTGTGTGTGTGTGTGTGTGTGTGTGTGTGAATGCATGTAGTTGATGAGTAGGATCTTACTATCATATTATCCTTAGTGAATGTCTACTTATGTTTGTAATTTATGAACATTTGACTGAATTTTAAAACTTAACCTCATAAATAAGATCAATTCACGACTAAAGTTTATATTTACACAGGCTGCTTTATCTCAAGCTGTCTTATCTCAACATGCATATTACACTGAGCATAATGCAGTAACATCATTGGAACAAAATGATCTTTTCAACGTAAACAGAGGCACACAAAAGATAGATGTATCTAAATAGTGACAAAAAAGCCTAGTTTTTGAAATGCGTTAGCTCAAATGACGGATAGTTAGCAATGGATGTTACCTACCTAGTGATTCTTTGAATAAATCCTACTTTACCCAATGTTTCTATCTTTTAATATTACAATGACATTATCTGCTGTTTTAAAGGAGAAACTGTTTTCAAAATGCACATTAAGTTGAGTTTACTTTATGTGGGCTTCACTATACAACGTATGAAACATAGATTCAGTTTGTGTTATGCGCCTTCAACTTTTTCACTGTCCTTACCGTTATTTTATTGGACAAAGGGTTATCATAGCTCATTCTGGCCGAGGACCATAACTCAACATATTGATATCAATTTTAGTAACTCTAAGTATAGCGCAACGAAAAAGAAATTCAGAGACATAATGCATTAGAAACACGTGCAGCAGCAAAAATAAAATTAAAAGAGAGGGCTGCAGAAAGCAGAACTGCCTTACCTCCTCATCGCATGCCGCTTCCTCACTTCCCCAGTCACTGAACGGCGAGTCGTCCATGTCTGAGCCTGTCTCCGTGCTACCCGTTCCTTGTGTCTTACGTAGTTTATCCTTGGCCAAATTTGTGTCCGAATTGTTTTGATTGGCTGCTTTGTTTAGGTTACTCTGCTTGTACTTGTCACGGAAGCGGCTATATTTAGCGCCACTACTGCGGCTCCGCAGTAACCTGTGCTTGATTCTGTCTCTAGCGGGAAGACGATCACCGGCTGCTGGGACGTCTTTCAGGTCGAGAGAGCTGTTCTTGTGCTCCATTGAGGCGCTCTTCAAGTCCTTGAGTTGCAGCGAAGGCTGTGATCTGGACATGTTGGTTTCCCCTCCTATAAGCTTGGGCCGCGGCGGCTCCTTCATTTTGTCCCAGCTGTCGGTGGGGCCAGGGTTGAGGTTGAGGTTGTTGAGCTGTGGATCCGAACCCACATCCATACTGTATTGCTTGACCAACGGTCGGCGCTGTTGGGAGCCTCCTGACTGCAGACTCAGAAGATAAGGGCTGGGTGCTCTCCGGATGGGCGGGGAGGAGATTCGGACACTTCTCTCCGAGTTGGGTGAAGAGCTGGCTGTCATGCTGGGAGTGATGGCGAGACGGTTGCTGTCCATGGACGACCAGGAGGGCACGCCCTCGATCGTGAGAGACGCGTTTACTGGGGATATACCTAGAGAGCGGGGGCCGGTGGGGGTGGGGGTTGAAAGGAGGAAACAATCTCTCAGTGGCAAGAAAGCGCCGTCAGTCACACACTACTGGCACTACGCTAGCTTTACTCACGCCTACAGCATGGATTCTTTGTCTACTTTACAGGAAAGCGTTGCTGCTTATGAAAACAAACATAACAGAAATCTGCCAATCTGCCACCCAAAGTATGAAAACCAGGTAACCCACATTTCAAATAATAAAGACCGCCACAAAAATCCTTTCAGTTAAGGGATGAAAATAAAAAAGAATAATAATGCTATTCACCAACAAAGGATTCAAAAAGAAAATGAATACTTGCCTACTTCATCACCATCATTATAATCATCACCAAAATAGTAGTTTAAGGCTATAGAAAACCGGTAATGTGGGTTATCTGGCTAAAGCATGAATGAACGTACTACACAACTATATGTCTATGTAACTCACTATGCAATCAGGGAAACGAACATGCTAAGACACGGGTAAAAGAGAGAGATAGAGAGAGGGAGGGAGGGAGGGAGGGATACATACCACTAGCAGCCTCCTCAGACCTGGACTGTTCCTCGCTAGGGGGACGGACACTGAAGCTGAAACTGGGCAAGGTGGACACCTGCAAGCCGCTCGGGTTGTCTCCTTCAATGCCGTTCTCCTTGTTCTAAGACAAGAAAATAGAAGAAAGACGATTTAAAAA
>NW_004797496.1:160660-166887 GCF_000002075.1 Aplysia californica | reverse complement strand
AGTGTGTGTGTGTGTGTGTGTGTGTGTGTGTGTGTGTGTGTGTGTGTGTGTGTGTGTGTGTGAATGTGTTGGGGGGAGGGGTGGTGTGCGTGTGACTGTGCGTGTAAATGCATGTAGTTGATGAGTAGGATCTTACTATCATATTATCCTTAGTGAATGTCTACTTATGTTTGTAATTTATGAACATTTGACTGAATTTTAAAACTTAACCTCATAAATAAGATCAATTCACGACTAAAGTTTATATTTACACAGGCTGCTTTATCTCAAGCTGTCTTATCTCAACATGCATATTACACTGAGCATAATGCAGTAACATCATTGGAACAAAATGATCTTTTCAACGTAAACAGAGGCACACAAAAGATAGATGTATCTAAATAGTGACAAAAAAGCCTAGTTTTTGAAATGCGTTAGCTCAAATGACGGATAGTTAGCAATGGATGTTACCTACCTAGTGATTCTTTGAATAAATCCTACTTTACCCAATGTTTCTATCTTTTAATATTACAATGACATTATCTGCTGTTTTAAAGGAGAAACTGTTTTCAAAATGCACATTAAGTTGAGTTTACTTTATGTGGGCTTCACTATACAACGTATGAAACATAGATTCAGTTTGTGTTATGCGCCTTCAACTTGTTCACTGTCCTTACCGTTATTTTATCGGACAAAGGGTTATCATAGCTCATTCTGGCCGAGGACCATAACTCAACATATTGATATCAATTTTAGTAACTCTAAGTATAGCGCAACGAAAAAGAAATTCAGAGACATAATGCATTAGAAACACGTGCAGCAGCAAAAATAAAATTAAAAGAGAGGGCTGCAGAAAGCAGAACTGCCTTACCTCCTCATCGCATGCCGCTTCCTCACTTCCCCAGTCACTGAACGGCGAGTCGTCCATGTCTGAGCCTGTCTCCGTGCTACCCGTTCCTTGTGTCTTACGTAGTTTATCCTTGGCCAAATTTGTGTCCGAATTGTTTTGATTGGCTGCTTTGTTCAGGTTACTCTGCTTGTACTTGTCACGGAAGCGGCTATATTTAGCGCCACTACTGCGGCTCCGCAGTAACCTGTGCTTGATTCTGTCTCTAGCGGGAAGACGATCACCGGCTGCTGGGACGTCTTTCAGGTCGAGAGAGCTGTTCTTGTGCTCCATTGAGGCGCTCTTCAAGTCCTTGAGTTGCAGCGAAGGCTGTGATCTGGACATGTTGGTTTCCCCTCCTATAAGCTTGGGCCGCGGCGGCTCCTTCATTTTGTCCCAGCTGTCGGTGGGGCCAGGGTTGAGGTTGAGGTTGTTGAGCTGTGGATCCGAACCCACATCCATACTGTATTGCTTGACCAACGGCCGGCGCTGTTGGGAGCCTCCTGACTGCAGACTCAGAAGATAAGGGCTGGGTGCTCTCCGGATGGGCGGGGAGGAGATTCGGACACTTCTCTCCGAGTTGGGTGAAGAGCTGGCTGTCATGCTGGGAGTGATGGCGAGACGGTTGCTGTCCATGGACGACCAGGAGGGCACGCCCTCGATCGTGAGAGACGCGTTTACTGGGGATATACCTAGAGAGCGGGGGCCGGTGGGGGTGGGGGTTGAAAGGAGGAAACAATCTCTCAGTGGCAAGAAAGCGCCGTCAGTCACACACTACTGGCACTACGCTAGCTTTACTCACGCCTACAGCATGGATTCTTTGTCTACTTTACAGGAAAGCGTTGCTGCTTATGAAAACAAACATAACAGAAATCTGCCAATCTGCCACCCAAAGTATGAAAACCAGGTAACCCACATTTCAAATAATAAAGACCGCCACAAAAATCCTTTCAGTTAAGGGATGAAAATAAAAAAGAATAATAATGCTATTCACCAACAAAGGATTCAAAAAGAAAATGAATACTTGCCTACTTCATCACCATCATTATAATCATCACCAAAATAGTAGTTTAAGGCTATAGAAAACCGGTAATGTGGGTTATCTGGCTAAAGCATGAATGAACGTACTACACAACTATATGTCTATGTAACTCACTATGCAATCCGGGAAACGAACATGCTAAGACACGGGTAAAAGAGAGAGATAGAGAGAGGGAGGGAGGGAGGGAGGGATACATACCACTAGCAGCCTCCTCAGACCTGGACTGTTCCTCGCTAGGGGGACGGACACTGAAGCTGAAACTGGGCAAGGTGGACACCTGCAAGCCGCTCGGGTTGTCTCCTTCAATGCCGTTCTCCTTGTTCTAAGACAAGAAAATAGAAGAAAGACGATTTAAAAAAAACAACAACTAAAACCAAACAAAAACATAGCAATAGAATAGAGAAGGTAATTAAACGCTACACAAAGGCGAAGAACAGACGCAAAGGTAACTGGCAAGCAGAAAAGAAACAGGCATACACAGACCTCCCTCCTCCCATTCAATTGGTTGATTATCAGTTCCATACCACGTATATGATCTTCGTGCTCAGGACATGCAACATCCTCGGAAACTACTTCTGCGGTACAGTTTTGTCCCTACATGACATTAATTTGCGGTACACTTCTGACCAGAGTTAATTCGTGCTCATCTTGTTTCGTGCTGGTGTTCATTGCAATAAACAAATTTCATCTCCGTTTCTGTGCTGTAACTGTTTTGGAGTTTGTATTGCTGTATGCAGAAGACGTGAGTTCGACACTTGTGTGCAGAGCTTCTTAATTGAATATCTCCTTCTTTTCTGCTGGGACGTTTATCCCTCTCAGTACAGTTGCACTAACAAGCAAGGTTGGAGCATCCTCCCTTCCTAAATGGTCAACAGGGTGTTGATGCGGGTGTAAAACATTCATAATTGAAATCATAATGATTACAGTTACGCCTATGTTGTGTAAACTATTGCTGTGTCTCGGTGTATCCCCAGGTCTGTCAGTTATTGTGCAGGAAACGAGTGTCTCTAGAGGGTACATAATCAAGGGGCAGAACAACACCGAAAATCCAGCTAATTATTGGCTGGAACTCCATGTGGCTTTGAGAAAATGCATGATAATACATGTACATTCAATAACTATGAATGGAATAATCAGATGAATGCAGTTAGTATGGTAATAGCGTGTAAGATGCGGAAATAAAACGTTCTTTACAAAGGTCCTGTAGTGTCATAAAAGCCCTAGAGTATCATCTGCGGTAAAAGGCAATTCTGGTTTAGTGGTTAGGCGGTTCTCCTTTGCATGCAAAAGATCAATACTCGAGTAGGAAAAACTTTATCGAGTGTCCATCTGTCTACTGGGACGTTGTATCTCTCTGAGCCCATGTTGGTCATGAATACTGGAGCAGAGTAACCCGCCTCCTAAATAATCTAAATTGTGTAGATAAGGTCGTTAAACGCCTCCAATTCCATGTAATTTTGGGCAGCGGTGATTCTTATTGACATTTTGAAATATCAACACAGGCAGATGATCAGTCTAATTTTAGATACAAACCTCACTTGTAAATCATAATGCCATTTCAACACTGATGTCCGCCTTTACCCTGTATCTTTACACACTTTACATACAGCTTCATAACCCCATCACAAGGTTACCTCTTAATGCGAAGCGATACCTATGCAGGACGCATTGTGCAGCAGAGAACTACGTGTACTTTCAGAAAGGGGGCTGCCAGAAAGACTGCGCTTCGAAAAGTGTATACATTTTACCTTCATTTCAAATCTCAATGTGTCACGTCTCCGTCGACACAATTAAAATCGTTTAGGAGGCGGGCTGCTCTCGTCTGGCCTCTAACTGGGCTGAACAAGATGCGACATAGCTGCAGACTGACGGATATATTGTATGCAAAGACTTTTCTACTCAAAGATTAAACTCACGTCTTTCACGTGCACCAACGAAGAGTCTAAGAGTTACACCCTGACAACAATGAAGAATCGATTCAATATTATTTATTGGGAATGCAATGTTTACTAAACATGCACACTTGAGGAAGATCAGTATTTTAAGCCAAGTGATATCATTCTCTATCACGACATCCTACGTGTACGCTTATTACGTCGCAAACATAGAGATGGCTTTCAAATGCCAAATCAATTCTTATTCACATTCTGAAATTTTTGAAATTTTTACGCTTAACGCCCCTTTCAACACCATAATTTGGTTATCTAAGGGGCAGGACCTTCAACTATAACCCCTTTCTCCGACAGGAGTCACCCAAATGTGTGGAGAGTCTCAAACTCCTTCCAAACAACGCAAGTTTAGAAGTCCCTGTTTGGGATTCAAGTTGAGGGCGCGCCATGATTCACTGTTTAAAAAATAATGAAGATGGTTACTTCTGTTTGACTTTATCGGTCCACGCAGCGAGCGTTTTTCTGAAGTTTGCCCACTCCATTGAGACTCACCTCAGGATCCTGCTTGGCGTTCGTCACTGAAGCAATGGCGTCACTCAATACCAGAGCATCATCATCCAACATCCTATGGGACTCCTACACGGGAAGACGTGAAATACATCGGTCATGTCTGAGTGTAAGTAAACACTTACATCGGAAAAAGAGGACATAAATACTTCTGCTTCCTTTTGGTTTTTATCGTGGTGGCCATTGGCGTTTATGATGAAGTGTAGTGTATACTCTAATGCCAACCTCCCACCCCCACCCCCGCCCCAGGAGATGTATTGCTGTTTCCTTTCTTCAAAGGCAATTAGCATTAAGTTAATCGTTGAATTTAGACCCGGACGTCGTAACAAAAGGACATAATGTTTACTTTTATTTCCTTTTATTCTGTTTTTCTAGTGAGCTTATTGCGTTGGCCATTGACATTATTGGAAACATAATTGGTGATGCTTGCGTGTTGAACTGCGCGTCAGAAAACGAGATCCACCATGTTTCCTTTCTATTTGTAATGATTCTTACTGGCTGTACGCCGCATTGTAATAGACTGGTGGAGCAGTCTCCAACTGGGACAAAAGCGAATTGAATGTAGGGGAACTCAGTTTAGACAATATTTCCAAGCAATAATAATAACTATTATAAAACGAGTGCTTGCCTAGGGATATCAAGAAGCGAGACGTGTTGATCTTTGCTGACCTTTCTGGCGTTTCTCTTAGACTGGCACAGCTGTGTTTTGTGCTAATCTAGTTGTCTGTTGCTTCCTTTGCGTCAGCAACATTATTGTGTGTTAATTACATGACTTCAAACGTATTGTTCTCAGAACATGTTTTTATAAAAGCCTGTAACGCTGATCTTCGTTTTTGGCTGTTGCCTTCCTATTGGGCAACGACATTTGGAAAAAAAAATCAAATCCAAAAACTCAAGAGTTCACTATGTCAAATTATATATAATACCACTATTATCATAATATAGGACGCCGTTGAAGATATTCGACCTACTACACACATGGTACTTTGCCTAGAATGCGGAACACTTGATTCCCGGGAATGATACGGCTGAAGGGATATTTTCTAGAACTTGGATGAAAAAGTGGCCCTACTACAATTCAAATGTCAAGTGTATTCTCTTTTTTCTTTAACGAGCAGCAAAGCCTGTTAAAAATGGATGAAGTTCTGGAGAACAAACACACCAACACAGATGGTACATGATTGGAAGCAAAAAGAATTGAAAGAGAGAAAAAAAATGAAATTTACGATGCATAATGAAGAGAAGAAGAAAATGACACACGAAATGATAATTGTTTAAAGGTACAAATAAAATAATGAAAGAACCCTCGTTTGTTTTTATTTTTCTTACAATACTGTTGATTAGTGAAAGACAGACTAGGTTATTGTTCGTGCAAATGAGTTAATAGTATGCAAAAATAATGAAATCTAGGAAAGTGCCAATGATATGAGATAAGAATAAAGACATGCCAAACACAAGCCGTTAGATTATGACGTGAATAAAATGTTAGTGTTGTCATAATATGCACTCAAACACGTCTAATAAAAAGATTCATAGTGAAACATAATAATTGCAAAATGCTGTTTTGTCAGGTAAAGAACAATATTTCTGAAAATAAACATAACTAAACGAGTATTGTGAATTCACAATAGATATTGGTAAATATTTATTGGTTTGTGGTAAAAAGATCAATTTTAAATAGGAACTGATTTATAACATAAGCCGATAACCGACCTTGTCTTGGTGTTTGAGAAAGTGTAATCTCTCATCCATGTAAATTTGTTTCTTTGCACGCCTGTGTATAGTTGTGTAAGTGTGTGTCTGTGTGTGTGCATGTGTGTGTGTGTGTGTGTGTGTGTGTGTGTGTGTGTGTGTGTGTGTGTGT